>NC_034411.1:96374308-96560767 GCF_002078875.1 Numida meleagris | reverse complement strand
GCCCCGCTTCCCCCTCCCGGGCGCACCTGCAGCGGGGGCCGGCGGACGCCCCGCCACGCCGGGGGAGGGGGCTGAGCAGGGGTGGGGGGTCCCGAGGAAAAAAAAAAAAAAAAAAGATTAAAACGGGGAAAAGCGCGCGCGGACGGTCTGACAGAAACGTGGGGAGAAGGGGCTCTGCCCTCAGCCCCCGCTGCCGGCTCCCGCGCGCCGTGCCCGCAGCGATGTCTCTAAAGCCTCAAGTCAGAATGTCAGTGGTTTAACTGCCTCGTGTTTAAGCCATCAAACTAGACTTAAAAAAAAAAAAAAAAGAAGAAAAGAAGAAAAAAAGAAAGCAATCTGTGATAATTGGCCCGTCCCCAGCGCGTTGGCACCGCCGCCCCGGCGCGGTGTGTCCGTGAGGTGCGGGCCGCGCTCGGTGCGAGCCTGGCGCTCCGCGTTCATTCCGAGGACGGAGCTTGAGGAGTTCGGTGGGATTTTTTGTTGCTTTTTTTCCCTTCAGAGCGGGAAAAAATATTTAGTTACAACTTCTGCGAAACGCACCGGTCTGTAACAGCGTTTTCTACTTTCACAAAGGATTTTCCTGTTACTTTTGTTCCGGTCACAAAATTAAAAGACAAAAAAGAAAAAAAAAGGCGAAAGAGAACAAAAAAAAAAAAAAAAAAAAAAAAAAAAAAAAAACTTGGGGGAGAGATAAGGTCTGGAAAACAATCTGGAATTGCCAGGCTGTTGGTGGGAGCTCTGCGGGGCTGGCGTCAGGAAGTCTGCGCCGCCTCTCTGACTGTTGATCCAGCTTTGTGCAGCTGCACTCAGCACAATTAGCTTGTAGAAACAATCCTGCTGTAGGCAGCCTCTTCCCTTCAAAGTGCTTTTCTATACTGATCCCCTCACATCACGACGCTGGAAATCAAGTCACAAGCCGACCACTGTTTGGCCAACATCATCTGTGGGAATTCATTAACCTCCATCCCAGAGATGCAACAAGAGATTGTTTGTCCAGAACTAAACTTACAGCTTAATATGATGTAGCCCATACAGGAAAAAACCTGTGTCCCCATTTTTTTCTTTTCTTTTTTTTTTTTTGTGCATAACAAGAAACACATTGTGCAGCTCTTTTCTCTTTTTTTTTTTCTTCAGGGGGTGGAGAGTGGAGCAAGAACCAGGCGTGAGCCGGCTCCTGCTAAAACTTTGCCATCGCGCTGCTTTTTGGTTCGTCGGGCTGCAGTTTCCATAGAAGCAACTTATCCCCGCGATCATCTTGTTGGGTGCACTTTGCAAGCTCATTTCCCGTCTGAGTTTGCTCTGCTGCTCTCAGATGCTGCAGCTGACACATTTCCTCCCCGTGCACTTTGCACCCACCTCATCCTTGCCCAGATGCTCGGGGCTGATTGTGCCTAAAAGGGGGTTTCATTGTGCTCTGCAGCTGCCTTGGGGGAACGGATTATTATTTTTTTTTAATTCTGCTTTTCCCCTTCTCCAGTGCTACGCAGGCAGCAGCCCTTCCTCGCTGCTCTGTCCTGGTGCTGGCACAAGGATGCAGCCACCAGCCCCTGCCACGTGCCAGTCGTGTGTGAGCACTGCGGCGACTTCGGGGCCCCGTCCACGTGGGCAGCCCTGGGGAGCAGCAGTGGAGACGTCTCCCTGCTCCCAGGGCTGCTCCTGGGCGCTCTGCCGGAGTCTGGAGCCCCTGGGGTCTTGCTGGCAGCATCCTGCTCCCCATCACTGCTGCCCAGTGCTTCCAGGCACCTCGCTAGGCAGGGGGTGCACATTGCTTCCATTCTGAACCTCCCGTTATGTCCCAAGGATGGCTGCCCCCTTCATCGTTGCTTCTGAAATGCTCCTTCATCCATGGGTACCACTGCTTCCCCAGATCCTGCTTTGCTACAGCGAGGCTGGGCAATCTCCAGCACGTGGTCGTGCCTTTGCTAGGTCCCTTTTCCAAACTCCATTATCTTCTGGGCCTTCTTTGCAGATGCCATGGATCTGCCCCAGCAAGATCTCTTTTCCTTCCCCCCCCCCCCCCCCCATACTTTTGAATAACGTTGCTTTTGTATGGCAATGTTTGCCTTCATCCCTTCTTCTACACATCTCTCATCTGCTGCTGTTGTATTCCCAAGCTTGGAGGCTTGCAAGGTGTTGTACCGAAACATACGTGTTTTGTCATTTCTTCCTAGACATCTGCATTTTTGGCTGCAAGCACTGGGCTACAGGATGGACGGGCCTCTGTTCTGACTAAGCTTTGACGTGCTTATTGCTTTATGGTCACGCTCCCAGCTCTGCAGGAAAGCCTTTTTGCTCAAAATGTATTTTCTAGCAGCACCCCATGAAGAGGAGCGGTGTTGTTTTGCAGTCATGAAGTCCAAGTTCAGACACTTCAGTTCTGATGTTTCTTCTGTCATGTAGGGTTTCTCATCTCTGTAGTAGGACCAGTGCCCTGAAGGCATTTCTGTGTAAACTGCTGCCTGCAAAGAGTTGTTGCTGGGCTGATGCTACTGGAAGAATGTTGCCATGAAATCCATCTGAAAGCAACAGCTCTCTGGCATAGTAAGTGTTACTGGTGAGAGGTGTGTTAAATCTGATTATTAACTCTTGCCTATTTCCCCCAAAGCAACTTTTTTTTTTTTTTTAATCTCTATCTATGGGATGATTCCCACTAACTTTATGTCTGTGCTTTAGTTAAGTGTCTGTAGAAATGCTTGTAGCGAACCAGTTGGGTGGCTCTGTAAGTTCTGTAATTGTGCTAAAACTGGGGATCAAACAATTCCCTTCTTATGTAGGAGATGGTCTTCATCTACCCTGGCTTGCCTAGTGATGCTTTTAAATTAGTATTTAAATTAGGAAATGTTGCAAATTTGGCACCCCTCCACAATTCTCAGAAAAATCCCTTTAGGATGGAAAGGAGAGAGGAGCTGGTCCTGAGATTACTGACAGCACCTCGCCTACACTGAGGAACAAACCAAGGATTAACAATGGGCTTGTGCTTTTGTTAGTTACCTGCCTAGCTGCTCCAGCTCCCTAGGCCTCTCTGTTTGGCCTGACTTGGGTTTTTAGATACAGACCTGTGAGAATAAGGTCACAAAATGCTTAGCTTCCTTTCACTGCGTAAAGGAAGGGTTGGAAACTGTATCGGTGGGAGAAGATTTTAATACCTGTTCCAGGTCGGGTCTCCACCCCCAACCCTCTCACAACTTAAATCCTATGATAATTACGAGGATAGCTACTTTTGTATAATATACTCTGTGCATTTGTTGTTACTCAGTAGTAATAATGTTTCATGAACATAGGGGAGGACTGAAGTCTGCACTGCAACTGTTGTTGGTGAATCTATTATCCCGCCTTCATTTACAGCACTTCACCTACAGGATGAAAAGCCTTGTAATATTAAGCAAGCAGTACTGATTCAATGGTTTACTAAAGCTATTGTTGGTACTGCTAGGACAGGACCCACAGCATTCTCAGTGCTTTTTAGCTACTGCATAGAGCAAAATATTTTACAGTCTGGGAAGGC
Source organism: Numida meleagris (assembly GCF_002078875.1). NCBI lineage: Eukaryota > Metazoa > Chordata > Aves > Galliformes > Numididae > Numida > Numida meleagris. The sequence continues at coordinate 96,557,262 of NC_034411.1, read as the reverse complement.
TCATTCCACTCAGGTTTGGATACTGGAAATGCAACTTAACAAATGTGTGCAGCGAGTCCCAAATGCACCCTCCAAAGTCCTGCTGAACCACATGAGTTGTGAAGTTTCTTAGGCTGTGAAAACTTTGCTTCTCAACGGACCCAGAATCAGTGTTATCTAGGTTAAGCTGACTTTCTTAGCCACTGTCTGCTGCATTAACCCAACTGGGAATCACAAAATAGGTACGTGTCTAAGTCTCTTGAGAGTCCTGGTCCAGGAGGTGTGCTCAGATCATGCTTAAATGCACACTGACAGCGTGGAGCTTAGCACAAAGCGCAGCAGCTGTAGCTGCTGGAAAGTTTAGGGGAAGAGAGGGAAAAGAACTGCTTTGCTTTTACAAATTGTTTTTCTCGTGAGAGCACTTGCCCTGGAAGTGAGAGATTCAATACCCTCCTCATTAGAGAGGTGTTATGAACTCCCTCCCGCTTGCAAAGCACCCCCAACAACCAAAGATAAGGCTGAGGTGGAGGATACCCACCCATCCTGTTGAAGCTTGCCGCTGTAAAGAAAAGGATGCAAATTTCAAAGGGCCAGAGGGATTATAAACAAGAGGGAGCCTGTCACTGTAGCTCTGGGGCAAAGGCATCTCCTGGATGGCAAGAAGCTTGAATGCCAGGCCTGGCCTGGCAGACTCACCCATTCTTGAGGGTGAGGTTCATCTCACCTTATCTTATTTATTTAGAAGTTTGGTGTCTTGTCTCTCCACAGTCAGTGAGGAGAGAGAACAAGAGACACCTGCAGAGAATGATTCATTCTGTGCCTGTTTGACACCGCTCTGGGTGGAACAAGTCTCCTTGCTGGGTGTTGTCTCTCCCCATCAATCCTCAGCAGAAGCTAGACAACCAGTTCTGACCAGAAGCCTGACTTACAGGTGCCACGTGAGATGAATTCTACTGTAGATGACTAATTTTTCTCATTCATCATACCTGATTTTAGCCTATAAAAGTTGGGTATGTAACCAAGTTAGTCATTTTAGTTCTGTCTCTGTACAATGGTAATTCCCTCCCTTGGGAGTCTGGAGACTGATAGCTGAGGTGAATTGTCCTTGAATGATGCTTATCTTTGTCTGAGCCTTGTAGACTCCTTATGAGCATGTGTGCCTCTCCTTTGCACTTGCTGGGTGTCTGAAAACTAAGTGTGGAATTATTAAATGACATTGTGCAAACTTCTTTTGTGGATGGTCTAAGTGACCGGAGAGACTGTACTATTTTAATTTGAGAGCTGCCAGTTTCATAAAAATATGCATTAAAATATGGGAAGATAGAAAGAGTCTTCAACTAGGACATTCAAAAAAATGATTTTTTTTTTTAAATCAATGGAAATCAGGTACTTTGGAAAGTATCACTAAGCTTACGTTGCATTTTAGGCACTTTCACCCAGAAAAATCTTTCTCTAACTTCTAAAACTGAAGGTTGGGTGTCCTTAAAAATGCTACCTTTAATCTGTCAACGGTTTACGGGCGTTAGGCCCGATTCCGTGACAAAGGAGACGGGGGACACAAGGGCCCACGTCCCGGGGAAAGGGGAAAAGGGTAGGGAGATGGCCCTGAGAGCAAAGAACAGCGGCAACAATCTGAGGAGAAACAAACTAATTTACTAAATACGATATCGGAATGCAAAACAACACACTATAATACAATATAATTACAATTTAAGCTGATAAATCCAATACAGAGAGAGAGAATGTCCCAAAATCAAGGTAGGCCTTACTCTACTACCGACGATAAGACGGCTGGAGAGCGAGGTGCTGCCAAGACGAGAGATGGCGGAAAAAAGGGACGAGGTCTCGTGATCTGCAAGTTTTTATACTGCGAGCTTCTATCTTTTCCCTCCGGCTGGAAAATGGTAACAAAGGAGCAAAGTACCGTGGGGACTGTAGTAGTCCTTCTCTTCTGAGAACTAGGTATGTCCACTACATGATGTTATGATGTGGAATACCAATAACCGAAAATCACAAAACCATGACAAATCCTAGCTCTGAGAAGGCAAGTATGTAATTTTCAGTTTCAAAAAGCTATAGTTTTTCATTTTTGATAACATGGAGTGATGCTGAGGTGTATAGCAGGATAACCCCACAATATGTACCTCGTTGTTTCATCAGAGATCAGCAAAAGGTCACCGAACTTTCTTATCAGATTTCAATTGTGTGTTTTTTGTGCTGCTCTTAAGTTTGGTTCACATTCAGGCTTTGCAAATGGATGAGAGCAGAAAAAGACAAGCTATGTGTTTTATTGTTTTAATATTTGTCAGAGGCCACCTAAAGGTTATGTCCAGCCATTTTCAAAATTTAGATTGCAGAAGCAATGGTGTCCGGTTTGGCAAAATTAAAGTCATATGCTCTGGTGGATGTTTAGCTACAAATATAGCTGGAGATGGATTCCACCACATTGTTCATGTCAATCACTGCATAATCCTGAGTGCCTTCAAGTAGTACAAGACACAAGCTTGAGGAACTTTTTTCTTCTTTTATCAAAATACTGAAATTATGTGTGTATGCAAGATGTTTAAGTTTGGCAACAGAAAAGTAATTGGGAATCGGCTCAGAATTAAATTACTTAAGGCCTCAAGCTATTGTTTCTAGCAGAGACAAGAGGTCTGACAACATTAAAAGGATATGCAAACTTTTGAGAGTATTTTGGGCCAGAACAGAACAGCTGATCTATGCCTAGCCGAGGATCTCAGTTATTCTTGTTTGGATCTGGGTCAGAATTAGGACTTTTTAAATTTCTTAATTTCCTGCCGTATCACTGTGCTTTCTTTTCACTCCACTAGCGTAAGTTCTGTGCTTTTGTGCTCCTTGTTCTCTTTCACAGCCCTACAGGTCTCCTGATTCTGGAGGTGAGATTGATCTCACTTGATGTAAAGCATACATCTGGTAGATGCCTACAACTAATCCTTTCTCTGAAGACTGTTTACTGACCACTGATAAAATCATTGCTATTGCAGTGACTTATTTTGTCCTAATCACAGAATCGTAGAATCACAGAATCACCGAGGTTGGAAAAGACCTCCATGATCATCCAGTCCAGCCGTCCACCTACCACCAATATTTCCCTCTAGACCATGTCCCCCAGTACAACATGTAAACATTTCTTGAACACCTCCAGGGACAGTGACTCCACAACCTCCATGGGCAGCCCATTCCAGTGCCTGACCACTCTTTTGGTGAAGAAATTTTTCCTAATATTCAACTTGAATCTCCCCTGGCACAACTTGAGGCCATTCCCTCTAGTCCTATGGCTAGTTATGCAAGAGAAGAGGCCAACCCTCACCTCACCACAACCTCCTTTCAGGTAGTTGTAGAGAACTGTAAGGTCTCTCCTGAGACTCCACTTCTCCAGACTAAACAATCCCAGTTCCCTTATGTGCTCCTTCTAAGCCTCTCCAGACCCCTCACAGCTTCTCTGTCCTTCTATGGACATGCCCCAGGGCCTCCATGTCTTGTAGTGAGGGGCCCAAAACTGACTACAGTACTCAAGGTGTGGCCTCACCAGAGCTGAGTATGAGAGGATGATCCCTGCTCCTTCTGGCAATGCTATTTCTGATACAAACTGGGATGCCATTGGCTACCTGGGCACACTGCTGGCTTATGTTCAGCCGAGTGTCAACTACACCCCCAAGTCTGTTTCTTCTGCTCAGTCTTGTAGCTCCTTTGTCCCAAGTCTGTAGCATTGCCTGGAGTTGTTGTGGCCAAAGTGCAGGATCTGGCACTTGGTCTTGTTGAACTTCATCCTATTGGCTTCAGCCCAGCTTTCCAGCCTGTGCAGATCCCTCTGTAGGGCCTTCCTACCCCCAGGCAGATCCCATGTTGGTGTAGACTTACTGAGGGCTCACTCAATCCCCTTGTCCAGGTGATCAGTAAAGATATTGAACAGGACAGGCCCCAGTACCGACCCCTGGAGAACACCATTCACGACTGGTCACCAGCTGGATTTAACTCCATTCACCACCACTCTCTGGGCCTGGCCATCCAGCCAGTTCTTTACCCAGCAAAGTGTGTACCTGTCCAAACCACTGGCTGCCAGCTTCTCCAGGAGAATTCTGTGGGAAGCAGTGTCAAAGGCTTTGCTGAAGTCTAGGCAGACTAAATCAACATAGTACAGCTATTCATAGAATCACAGAATCACCAAGGTTGGAAAAGACCTCCAAGATATCTATTCCAACCATCCATCCATCACCAGTATTTCCCTACTAAACCATATTGTGGTCCCCATGCAGCTGGACTATGCCAAGGTTGGATCTCAGACTTTCTAGACAACTGAAAATTCTGTTTTTCTTTGTTCTATGTTTTTCTGTGGGATTTGACACATTTTAATTAAAACACTTGAAACAGAGAGAAAATGAGCGGTGATTAATGTACTTTCACCAAGAACATGTTCCTGTTATGGCCTTGTGGAGTACTGGAGATTTACAGAACACAGTGTGTAACCTCTAGGCTAGACGCTCATAGTTTTATGCATTTCTGAGGCATAGTTCAGCCTGTTGTTGAATGTGGTAATCTTTGATTATGGGACTGCTTATTCATTTGCTGAACAGATGTGACTTATGTAGTTGAGAGAGATTGTCTTCAGTGGGAGCCTTGCCTCAGTTATTGTAAGAAGCATATGCAAAGAATAGTAAAAGAGGCAAGATACACCCATAAAACTGCTGAATTTTGCTGTGGAGGAATTAATTCAATCCATGTGTCTGCCACAAAGGCTTTTTTTTGTGAGATGACAATGATGGACAAGTCACTTCAAGCAGAATTTGGTCGGGAGACTGTTTACCACATGGGAAGTCGGTGGGAGTTGTTCTTAAACATCTCAAGTGTAATGAAAATGCCACACACTATGAAGTAACAGGTCCAATCTATCACAAGCTTGGCTGCCAGAACTGGAGTTATTAACCAATATGTTTTCTGGTCAGCTGCTTCACAAATAACCATTGACTTAAAGTTAACAGATTATCATTTTTTCCTTGAAAAGTGAATGCTCCCTTTGAGGGTAGGACAGAGTATATCCTAGCAAATTATTCATGGGTTGACAGATGCTTATTGTAATGAGTGACATCTCAATTTCCAGTAAGCTTTTCAGAGACTGCATGTTGATTTTAGCTCCTGGTCTCCAACTAGGAACTCGCAGGTGTTGCAGAGCCAGTGAGGTGACTGCCAGGAACCAAGTGAAGCCGGCAGAGTATGAGAGAAGAAGGATAACACTGGCTTGGTTAGGATGAGCATGATGGGGCTGGAGGACCAGGGAAGGTACCAGTCACAGCTGATGAGGACTTGGAGTCTGAACAAGGAGGTCTAAAGATTAAAGGGGAACTGGAGAGAAGGAAAATTCAAGATTCATATCCCTAACCATTTCTTTCTTCTTCTTTTTTTTTTTAATTTTTTTTTTAAATTTGAAATTAAGAACTAAAATAAGGAACATTACTCAGAAAGTGAATGCTTCTGAAGACATTTCTTGCATGTCTGTGCCCTTTTATAGGTAGGACAACGTATGGTGCTTTTCACATGAGCTAGATAAATCTTCTGACTTCTGGGACATAAGCTCAAGGTTGATGCCATGAGGTCCATATAAAACATCACATAAGTTACTATGGAAAAGACTCCAGAACTGGTGGTTTGGGGCCTTCATCTGAAACACTGGGAATTACCAGTTGTGGTGTGACCTAGGGAGAAACAGGATACGAAGTGTTGGTCACTGGTAGACCTTTTAAACATCAGGTCAATTCTCTGAGAATTCCCTCAGAAAATTTTCAGAATATTCTTGGTTTTCTTCTGAATCATGACAGTAAGACATCTGAAATACTAAAAAGTGCCACAAGATGGGAAAATCATTCTTCCTGACCTGGATCCATTCAGTACAATTTGGGGTATAGGATCTATCCATTATAATCAGCATCATTTTGAAGTCATATCTGATGTAAAACTTCTGAATAGATGCTGGTATTTGACTGTGTTTGCAGAAATTGTTTAGTACATAGTAGCTATGTTATGTTTCAGTGTTTTTTTTTTCCTATTTTTATGTGAGCTTCTGCTCTGTTTCTGGTAGCGTTTATATAGATTCTATCAAGGAAAAACAAATGTCATGGGAAAGTTTTAGGTAATTTTTTTGCTGCCTGGGTGGTTTTTTTGTGTGTGTTTTTTTTTCTTTTTTTTTTTTTTTTTCTGTAATGCAGATGTTCCTATTTCAAACCTGGTAAAGGCATTTCCATTTGAGGTGAAGATTCTCTGCTTTGTACACAGAACAGAGAGAACAGAAACACACCTTTCAAATTGGCTTAGGGAGCAATATGCAGTGTACCAATTGCTCTCTTTTCCACTATTGTGGAGAGTCAAGTACGTGTGTATAAGCTGCGAATGTACATTCCTCTATAGGATAAGCAGGCTGCCCATGTGGTTGCGCAGGGGTGGCTGTGGGAATGACATGAAACAGGCTGTAGATACTCCTTTGGTGGAGGCTCAGTAATCTTGATGTTTTATACACGTGGGGCCTGATGCAGAGACAGTAAAACCCAGGAAGACTTTCCCCATCAGCCTCACAGCTTTGAATTCAGCTTCAGGTGCATTTGTGGATGTATATGATGTATACAGCTGGGATCTGGCTAGGAGAGCAGTTGCACGTGAGAGTGGAGAGGGAATTTTTTTCACTGCTCTGGGGCAGTGAGTGAATTTTGTCTAAAACCTTCCACTTGCATGTAGCCAGCCTGCTCATGTTCATAGAATCGTAGAATGTTCTATACTGATTCTGCCCTCAGACTGCAAAGAACAAGATAATCACTTTATTTTATGTACTTGAGAGCTAAATTATTTTAAAAGTCTTAGTTTAGCAGGCAGAGATGAATTTATTTGCCAAATACGTTCAAAAGCAGCTTGGGAAAGTCTGTCAGAGACCAGCTTTAACCTGCTTAACTGGTGGCTGTTCTACTTAATAGCTCTCAGGCATGCTTGTAGTGTGAAGGAGACTGGCGCAAAATCCAGGATGTATGGGATTTTCCTCCAAACAACAGCAAATGCAATCAATTCACAAATTGTATCGCTGAATAAGAAGAAAACCTGCATCTACAGCCACTAGCATCACATTGCATCCCTTACTGGCTCTGCTCCCATGCTTGGGACGAAAAAGAACCTTGCTCTTGTTTCAGACTCTTTATCCCTTCTTTCCAGCTCTAGTAACTTAGCGCATTGCTGAACATGACCTTTGCTCTGCTTGCAATGCTGGCCTTTACCATCCTTTTCCCACCTAGATATCTTCATGCTTTGCTGCATCCTAACCTCCATGTGTGGAACAAAGTCTGGAAAATTCTCTCCATCTGCTCTCCTTCAAATCACTCTGTGAGATGCACTTCGACCCTGATTTCTATGGGGCACTGCTGATAATGGCCAGAGTGCAAGTTAAATTGTTTTCTAGCCAGCCTATGTGAAAACATGTTCATGTTATTTCTACTGTGGTTTTCATATCAACCCCTTTCCTGCCAGGGAGGACAAGGCCGTAATCGCCAATGTCTTTGGAAGCTGACACAGATAAGAGCAGCTCTCAGCCCACTAGTTGTTACCTCCCTTCTCCTTGAGTCACAACTCCACCAGTTTGCTTTTAGCCACCATATTCATTTTGTTCTCCTTGACTCTTGCACATCTGTGAATGTAGCTCTCTGGCCTCACCATGGGACTGTGTCAGCATCCACCCTTTCAAAATATGTTAACAGGTCTTGGCTACAAGCAGCAAAGGTTGTTTTTCTGGGGGGATGACTTTCCTGCATACGCAGCCGCTGATCTTAACCCTTTACAGAGTGACAAAAGGACTTCCTTCCCATTTGCTATTACTCACCTAAGTGTGTTTGGAAGGGGCAGGCATCTTAGCTAATCAGAGCTTCAGACAGGCAATTCCTCAAATTGTTTTAGGGTTTTTAATTAAAACTGTAGGCTTCAGCATCATGTGGCAGAGAGCCAGAAGCAGTCATCTGACAATAGCCTTCACCATCTACCAACAATAAGGGAATTCCTAAGTGTACGCTCGGGAGGCTTCTGAAATGCTGTGAACGGCTGAGATTGGTGTTTGCAAAGCACCCTGCAACATTCGGCCTTGCAGGTCTGCCGATTTTTACATTATATAAACAAAACCCTATAATCTCCACATAGCACGAAGATACTGACTTCTGTTTATACTGTCCAGATCACAGATGCTGAGCATGAATGCATGAGCAGTCCTTTTGTATGGGGTTTGACACTTTCTGTGGCTGTCTGCGCTGTTTTTTAATATACAGAATCCCCGGTTCTCCACTGCCTTGCACCCTGTCTATTCATTCTCACCCCTGTGAAGTGAGGGTAAAACACTATCAAAACAAAATGGTACCACTTTGCATGTTTTCCACTCAGTTTGTACAGGTGTAAATGACTACAGAAAGAACAGGGCAGAGCAGAACCTGACCTGCAGTCTGTCTCTCCATGCGTCAGGGGTCTTGAAGTGGGGTATGACAGAACAAACACAAGCTGTTACCTTGCCGTTTTTGCTTTTTTGTTTGCTTTTGTTGTTGTTGTTGTTGTTGTTTTAAATCAAGCAGCTTGCAGGGATGGCAGATGCGAAAGTCAGGCGGTACTTAGTTCCTGCAGTCCTCACGTGATGTCTTCTCATAGAGTAATGAAAGCATTACCCATGGCAGGGGTAGGTGTGCATGATTACTGGTATGGGAGTGTGATCGTCAATGTGAGTAATCTCTGAGTAGTTTAGCTGCTGAAGTTACAGAGAAAAATCCTCCTTGTTCTTTCTGCTGTTTGTTACGTTATGTTAGCTTTTATAAACAGTTATAACGGAGGCTGAACTCTCCAAGCTGGGTGCTGGAAGAGAATGGCACTTAATTTTTTAATTTTAATTTAATTTTATTTTTTGTCATTATATCAGCAGAAGTCTATACCAATCCTAAATCATTTTAAGTCATCTTCTGATACTGCTTAACGTATATCTGCAAGCATGCACTCGTGCTTTCTTCCAAAAGAAACGGTGTCTCCTTTCTGTCCTCTCTACACGAAGCCCAGCTCTCTGGCACTTGCCCTGCTTACTTTCCTGAGCAGCACACCAGACCGTCCAAGCCCAATCCTCTGTTTTTACCCAGACACAGAATTTATTTATGAGACACAGATATCATTATCACTCCTTTGCTGGATGTTTTTCACAAATACAGATCCTGCCTATCCCAGGCTCCAGCCTGCCCTAAACTTTTTCTTTGTTTGTCTGATTTTTTCACTTCCAGAAATCCTGTCCAGTTACAGCTGTCCAAATCCTTCAGCTCACACCACTACCTGCTGTAAATGCTGGTTTGGGGCTGACTACCTGCTTGTAGAGGAGCAGCGTACTGCCTTGGTGGTTCCAGCAGGGAGGAAGGAGATGAGTCTTCAAGAGAAGGGCCTTGGCTCTGCAGCGCCTTGTGTAATCGGTGGGTTAGCACTGCTCTGTGCCCTATTTCTGATAAAAAGTCAAGATGTTGCATTCTTCTGTTTCCAAATGTTGTCTCTAGAAGGGAGGATAAGAAAGTCAGCAGACACGGTGGCTACAAAATAGAAAGCGATATAGATCTAACGTACTTTGTTATTAATGCGAGAAAAATGACGTTGAATTGCACCATGATATCCTTCCAAGAAAAAATATATTGAAGATTTATATAGATAAATACTGGCAAGGTCTGAATTGAACAAATATTACATAGTTCAGAGGCTATTGTACTATGTAGGAAGAACGGGCAGAAGTTAAGGTCCAGAACAGTAAGCATTTTTGCTTATCTTCAATTACAGTCTCAGCCCTACCACTGCTTTAACATATGCACCCATTTTTAGAAATGATGTGTATTTTCATGACTCATTTGAGTGCTCTGTAACTATTTGTATGCAAATGTGATGTATTAAACACTCTCACAGTTACACACTTTACCCTCCCGTTGGAGTGCAGTTAGGAGTGGTGGTGTTCCTTCTCCTTTCCTAAACAGTCTTGTTCCTTTTTCACATTTATGATAATATTTGAAGAAATACTTATGTGTGTAATTTCAGAGCTGCTTTAAAATGGTAGGACAAAAAAATCTATCAAAAAGCATTTCTACGATAATGCCACATTTTCACATCTAAATTTGAGAGGTCTCAAAAGGACTACAAATTTTCTTCATCTTTGAGGGAAAAAAAAAATCCTGGCCTGAGAACAAGCATGCGAACATTCAGCTAACAGGTAATGTATCCATCAGTGCATGTGTAGGCTTAAAATGAAATTGCCATCTCAACCATAGCTAAAAAAATCCACAGCTGATGAGTAAAGATATATTGGCTAGAATAAATACAAAGTGCAACGCCAGATGTGGGCAGTGCAGAATGCAGAAAGGCGGTAAACTAAGTAAACATCGAATGGAAGATTGGCCTTAATTATGAGGTAGCAATTGCAATGAGAAATAGAACTGGAAATCTCTTTTACCCAAACCCAGTTGAGGTACCTTTGTAGCTAGAAAGCAAGCTGCCTGGTGTGTCACTACTGTATAGTTTGAGGCTTTTCAACATCAACTTGCTGCCCAAAACATGCAGTTCGAAGTCTGCCTTTGCTTTGGAATATTTCTGGTAGAGTTGTAGGCTTTACAACCTAGCAAATTTTGTTTGCAGCTTTTGTCTTGTTTTCTAGAATGCACCTTTTTATTCCCATTAAGCATCCATAAGATCTTCTGCAGGAACACCCCCTGTAATGCGATCACACAACATGTCTCTGTCAGTCGGTTTTATATTGTGCTGTCTCTCAAAGTTCAAATGACTCCAGTGGATTTTTCCAGAATTATTTGGTCAGAAGCAATGCTTTTGGAAGTCCTGTAACACTTTATCCAGATGTGATGAGCCTATGTGTTTTTGTGCTTCTCAAAGTATTTAGGCTTTCCAGATTTCTCTCAAGAGGGTTTTTCTAGGCCTTTTCCTTCTAAGACAACCCTTGAAAATGTAAAGCAGCTCTAAGGGTTAATTGTACATTGGAACTCACAAAAACTATGGTGGCTCTTCTGCAGTCTTTTAGATGTCTACTGTATCCCCCAAAATTTATTTTAAAAGGTGCCCCCTAAAATCTTCTTATGTTTGTTTGCAGCTTTATTGTAAGTAAGGGTAGGATTCACCTTACGGATTAAGACACCAATGTATAGAGGCTTATTAGCTTTAGATTTAGTTGCCAACATGTAGGAGTCCAGCACTATCTGAGGTGCTCCTGTCTTGCTTCTGGCCTCCAGCTGCTGCTCCGTATTGGTCAAGAAGTCCATAGGTGGTGTGCCATCCTTACCAGACGTGCATTTGGTGTTTTGGATACCTAATAACCCCCCAAATGACAGTGACTGTAGTCATCAGACGTCTAATCAGTCCGCTCAGAGGAGTCTCAGGGAGTGTCCAACCAATGCCTCAATGTACATGGCTGCCTGTGAGTTATTTGAAGGGCTTTGTAGCCGTTCACTATGAACTCACGAATTGATGGATACACACTAAAATTATTTCTCATATTCAAGGAGATAAATTGCCTGGAATTGCAGAATGGAATGGCCTGTGCTACCAGTACAGGCAGAAAGTGCTGAATTGAACTGAAGATCCACTGCATTGGTCTGCAGGCAGAAGAATGCACACCCAAGTGCGCATTCAGTCCTGTGCTGTGTGATACCCTAGCGGTTTTCAGACGTTCTCCTGATTTGGAACATTTTCTCTGTTTTTCTTCTTCAGAGCTTGCCATCACTTCTAAGGAGCCCAGGCACAGGTCTATGCTGTGGTTGCAGTTAAGGTGGCTAAATAGCTAAATGGGAATGAACTCAAGTATCTTTTTGTTGACACACCTGTGACTGTCAGCTGATCACTTGTAGGGCGGCTAAAGTTTCTATTCTGATATAAAATTAAGCAAACTGTAAAAGATGTATGTAAACAAACTGTAAAGAAGAGAACGTATGTGCTAGGTACTCTATCCAGCTATGAACTCTCCTGAACACTGCAGGATCAGGTCTTATCAAGGAAACACTCCCTCTTCTATTAATGACGGCATCATTAGCAGTGCAGATATATAGATCTCTTAAATTAATAGTGCAACAGATTGTTCCTGCTGCACTTAAGAAGCAGTTCAATGTAACAGCCACAAGCTAAAATATTAGCAAGTTTGTGAACTTCAAAGCAAACTTTCCTTCTTTTTAAAGAGTTTTACAAAACAGCTGAGCATATTTTCTCTTACCTCATCTTTAAAGAAATTACAAAAGAATGTATACAGCAGGCCTGAAGTTCCTGCCAGTCCTTCATCTTGGTTTTCTTGGCATATTGGTAGGGAATCTGGACACTGAAATTTACTCTTAATGAGGACCTTGTTTTACGGATGTGTTCTTGTTCTGTGCGGTAATGCTTATCTGAACTGCTTGTTCTCTTATGGAGGGCCAAAAAAGATACCTTGAAGATAAACACTGAAGTAACGAGTGAAAATGCTTATTTATTTATTTATTTATTTATTAAGTTTGGGAAGTATAGCTGGTCATTAATTGAGTTGAATTTCTTTATTGATTTACGTATTGGTTGATTTGAAGTTTACAAAATATCTGCAATCTTCTGCAATCTTCATTTCAAGGATTAGTGAACTGGGGGAAAAAAGTGTGTTTCCTTTGGCTTGCTATGGATTAAATGTAAATCAGCAAATATTAGGTAGCTGTTGGTCAATGCAAATGAAAGCTGCAGGTAGTGGTTTGAATGGAAACAATGATTTAGTTGAAGTGTACTGAAGCAGGAACTTAAAGTGGAAAGCAAGTATGTGGAAAAGCGTCAAGGACAGCAACTGTGGAATGGATCAAATGAAGAAGAGCTGAAAACACTTACCTAGAAATGAAAAAAACAGCAACAAACTAGCAACCAGCAATAGGCAAGAAGGATTAAAGCCAGTGAGAGAAAGCCCAGAAATGTAGAAATGCTGTATGCTTACTGCTGATTTCCGAGAATCATTAAGTGACTGTTGTTGAATGCTGGACTAAAAGTAAGGGATGTAAAAAGTCTCAGCCTCTTTTATGGGGGAATGAAACAATGTGTCTACCCCTTGAAAGTCAAAGGCGGGATTTCTACTGGTTTTATCAGTGCAGAATTGGACCCTCTCTGAGCTAAGCTGATGAAAAATAAATGTTTTTATCTTGTGGTCCTAAACTTATATGCAATTCATATGTTGTTTTACATTCTGTAAATGGAGTGTTTATACTTACAAAAATTTTCAGGACTGAGAAGCCTGCAGTATCTTTCCTTGTTTTTTCACTGGTAGAGGGGGAATGTAAGCGCCTCAATGCTATGTGCTTCTGTGCCTCAAACCTCCAGACAGTTGTAGATGGGAAAATGTTGCAGCCTCTGTGTCTGGTAGCTTGTGTCCTCTTCTGAGAGACTAACAGAGCTGTCATTCATGTTGGAGGTTTTTCTCCCAGCTTATTAGTAAAACTGGAATTAACTGAGTAACTTGCTGCACCAAATAGCTGAGTAGACGTGGGAGGCAGGCTGACAGTAGGCTCAATTTCAGCCAGTGTGTGATTCCCTGAGCAAAGTGTCCGATTCCTTTATTAACTTCTGTGGGTCTGATTCCAACCAGAATTATCTTTCCATTTGTTTTCATTCAGTACAAATCTGGTAACTGTGGTTGACTGAAGAGCAAGGTGTCTCTAACTTTCTGGGGAAGGGAGAAGGGGAATGTTTTCCTGTGACGTGTAGTGTCACTGAATCAAACAGCCCACACTCTAAGTGCAGTGAAAGCGCTATTAGGTATGGGAATGCCAGGGGAGCTGGAGTACAGGTCTCTGCTGGCAGGTATAGGTCTGGTTGGCTGAAGAGCCAATGTCACCTCTAGTTCCTCCTCACATTCTGGATTAGAGCAGTGCTGCGTGTGAAAACGGCTGAGCTGCTCTGACCGAGGAATGAACACCATGCAGATGCAGTGCCAGCATCCCATTCCAAACCAGCAGACTTTTCCCTTCATCAGCATTGCCGTGTGCAAACAACATCTTAGAGGGTTTATAGCATTGTGGCAGACGGGGGATGCTCCGCTGCAATCTCAGGATAATAGGTGTAGTAACTTTGTAAATACTTTGTATGAGCTGTTCGAAGAGGACAATGTTTGGATACTGAGTTAAAAGACTTTCTAGCATGATTGCATTGTTCCTCATAGTAGCCTATAGGAGCAAGCAAGCAGGGGAGATGCATAACACCTAGATAATAGATAAAGAATCTCTCTACAAATATTGGGGAAGCAATTGAAACACAATGCCATATATCTATGCCCCAGGCTGTATTTAAATAGCCCAAGCTGGGAATAAAGAGGCCTAAGTGCCTTGAATAGTTAAAAAGCTCTTTCCAAGAAAGGATGCAATCAGTTGTCAGTAGGTGTTCCAAACACAGAGAATGCCCAGTTTCTTTTGCATCTGTCCTCTCCCAGCAAGAGCATCTTCCCCACAAGCACTGACAGCTTCTCTGCCCTCTCACCCCTGTGCTGCTCTCCCAGACAGCAGCCCAGCTCTGTGCCATGCAGGACAGCTGGGTGTTTGAACTGCTTGGAAATCCTCCTGCCTGCAGAAGAACAGCCATAATGTCCTGCAGAGATGGTGTGTGTGATTTCTTGAGAACGGTGGTTGCATTTCCTCTTCATAACTCTGTGGTGCCAAAGGGCATGTGGAAAACCTTGGTAGAAACATCCCTTTGGTGTGTGAGGCTGCCACAGCAGAGCTTACTGACAGGGACTTGAAACTTGCCTCCGCTTTACTCTCAGTTCCACATTTTTGCTGCAGCAGTTGTGTCGAGGCCCAGAATCACTTCACAGGATGAGGTCTCTTGCAGTGTTTTGTCTGAATTCAGAGGGACCAGAGAGGCCCCTAGGTAGCATGGTATTTGTCTTTGCTCAATATGTCTTGCTCGAACAGTTAGCATTGTGTTAAGTGGTAGAAACTTTAGTTAGCTTGAAAGCTAAAGCGTAGACAAATGGAGTGGGCTGATTCTAACTGACTCAGCAGCTGTTTTTCATGGATAGGTAAAACAAAGTCTTTGTGGGCAGGGTATTCTTTTGCATAATCTGCTATAGAAGTTCCAGATGTTTTTTCTTTGGAGTCTTTCTTTGCAGATGTTATTTTTTCTTGCATTTCTTCCTATTTCTATACAAAGAAAGGTTTTTCCCAAATTACTCTGAGCATTTTAAAGCTGTTGTACGTACCCACTGAATAACGCCTTTTTTTTCATCATGGGACTGTTGTCATGCATCCCAGAACAGGTTCGGATCCTTCCAGAGTCGTGTTTCTGAATAACCGTGATGGTGGAGATGTGACTGAGCCTTACAACTGACTACGTAGTATAGAAGGAATATCCTCAGACTTGGATCTTTGTATCCTTAAATATGACAGAGTTAAAGATGTCAGGATTAAAGCCATGCCTGTTTGGCTATTCCTGCTAATAATGGATACTTCTTAGTTTGTTCACCCTTGAGAAGCATTTGTATCCTACCATTATTTTTTGTTGCATGATAGTGCACCTCTCCACAACAAGCACAGACAAGGATACTTTTCCCCAGGAACTAATCCAGCACAGAAATGGTCACCTGCTTATACTGCAGCATTTAGTTGAGGTATGAGTGTATGTGGACTGTATGTGGTCCTACATCTCCCAAGGCATTGTCTCATATTTGGGGCATCCCCATAAAACATCCATAAATTGATGCTCTTTAGTAAAGCATATATTCTATTACTGGAGACACTATTAAGTGTTTGTGTTGGGTGAGGGTAAGAAATGTCACAATTTCTGCTCCAAAGCGTTTCCTGATGGCCTGCTTATGGACTCTGTTCATCAAGTAATCTCCTTTTTTTTTTTTTTTTTTTTTTAATGATATTGCTGATGCAGTTTCACTCCACAGCTGTCTGTAGCACCAAGTTCTAGAATTTTGGTAATTTCTATGTTAAGTACTTTTACCTCTTCTAAATGAGTCTATCTCATACTAGTTTCATCCTGTTACCCTTAATTCTAGTGTTGTGAAATTTATTGAAGAGATCTGCTTTCAGCTTTTACACCACCTTTGTGATTCTATAAACATTGCGCATATTCCCTCTCGCAGCCACCTCCCCTCCAGACTGGAGCCCTAATCTTTTTTAGTCTTCCATTCCTTCCTAGAGCAACCACATGATCACTTTGATTGTTTCATTTGCCTTTCTCAGTACATGTTATACCTCTGTTATATCTGCCTGGGATGCAGAACTGTGAACAGCAGTCAAATTCTGACACATTTTCTCTAAGAAGAGTCCGTATGAACTTGCCCCATAAATGCCCATCACTGTAATCATGATGTGCTGTCTGTCAGCCATACTGCTTGCCTCTAAGCTAACATGTTGGATTGCTGTTATTCTAGGGTGCTGGAGGGGAATCATGTGTGCCCTATCTTCCCGCTTTCCAGTCCAAGATGCCAAAGTCTACCAGGGCACGGAGTTGACTAGTATAGAATGGTACATGCAGACCAGAAGTGGAATACATATTGATCAGAAGTTGAATATGTGCTGACAAACCATCTCAAAAAAACCCACAGTAACTGTAAGTAACTGACCAATCTCTTCAGTTGCTATGTGGCTAAGTTGAGACGTACCCATCTATAACAATAACTGCTTTTGCACTTTGTGAAGTATTTATTAAAATACACTATTACTATGAGAAAGCTTTAGTTTTCCAATAAAGACACCTCCTGTTGTCATATGAAGACAGTACCTACATATTCACAGCAGATAGATAGAATATTAAAAAAAAAACAAACCTACTCATATTCGTTCTGTAACTTCACCAATATTGAACCATTTCCATTAAAGTTGAGATCCTTACATCTATGTACTGAAGGAAACTGTTACAATGTATTTGTACGTTGTAACAGTGTCCTTTTAGCAATTATTTGTATTGATGGACCTTCCATTTTGTTGTTAAATGTATTATCATCCTGGAATATTTCTAAAAACATATTCTGATAAAAACAGAAAAATTGAAGTTCATCTTGTATATACTACTCTGGACAGCTCTATCTGGAGAAAAATAAATATAGCAGATATAAATTAAAAGGCAAGGGGACAAAATGATCTGAGCTGGAAAGAGAAGAGTGCAAGTTTATTTTATTTCCTTGGTTGTGTAGGAGTCTTGTTAACCAGTATGTAATGCATAGTCATGTAATAAAACATGCTAGACATTAAAAGGCAAAAACCCAGTTCACAGATGTTGTAACGTTATGAGATAATTTTAGGGAGTGAATGGGGTGAAAAGGCTGGATTTGTTAGAGAGGAAAATACCTATGGAGGCCTTTTCTGTGAGCAATACCATGACTTCATTACCATGTCAATTCTGGGAAAAGGCTCTGATTTAACACAGCAGTTGGCTGGATCCATATGGAGCTGATGAACCTCTGAATGAATAGTGAATGGAAAAACTGCTGGAATCTGCCTTCAGCTTTGTTCCCAGGATGACCAATGTAAAAGGCCTAAGAGCAATACTGCACAGATGGTGTAAAGAGGTAAGAAATCTGCAGGGTTTAGTTTACTTTTTCTTATCCTACATTATTTGGGGTTTTATTATTTTTTTTTTTAGCTATATTTCAGTCTCTCCAGCTCTATTTGCTTAAATGTCTTTACTTACAAAAAATGTAAAAAAAAAAGACCAAAACAAAACAACTTTTGGGAAATGAAATCTAAAAGCATATGTAGCACTGAACATTTACATAAAAATACAATCTAAAACATTGAATTTTGTATGGTATAGAAGTAATTGAAAGCATAATTACGAAATAGTGAAAAAGGCTAGTTAAAATTTAACAAAGAACTTTGGAATTACTTCTTCAATTCACCCTATGTTGTGGGAATATGCAGATGTTCACATTTACACAGTCATGTATGTCCACTAGGGTTACATGCTTTTATAGTCTGAAGCATCCTCACAAGTGCCAATACAGTAAATCAAAAGACTCTCTGGCATTATCTAGTTTCCTTTCTGGCTTTAAAAGTTAGAACAGATGTCACAAGAGAGGACAAAATGGATTTTACCCACCGAGAGGAGCTTTTCTTGCCATCATTAATAGGAGGCTCCTTGAAATGCTAATGTACACAGTTTGTGTTGCCGGGTTTGCATAGAGATGGTGGGAAACAGCTCTGATCCCAACAAAACCTTTTGTTATTAATCAAGAAAATCTGCTCTTCTGAAACAGCAAAGCACTGAAATGGTGTGGCTACTTGCAATGCAGAGATCTCTATAGCAATCTCCAATGAACAAAAATGTAATAAAAACTGTTCTACGAGATACGGCACATGTAGCAATTTATTTTCAGTGATTTTGCATACATACTTTCTACTTTCCTTTGTCGTTTCAGTACGGATATTTACAGTTGAAAGAATATACCGTTTCTCTATTTCTTCTGAATCTCCACTCTTTAAAAAGTTTCATTTCATAGTAAATCTAAAAAGCAAGCTTGGCTCAAAAAGAACTTTGAAAAGCAAGCTTTTTCTTCTTGAAAAAAATCTATCACGGAGCATGGGTTTCTGTTTGATTTGATGGTAATACCATGTAAGATATTTTTACTTCATTAGAATATAGGATTATGAGATCTTGTGAGCCCTTTATCAGTACAAACATCCTCTGCAATATTAGGGCTGGTATGCTCCAGCTTTTCTAAATGGGACTTAGTAATTTTTAGTAATCTTTACAAGAAGCAGTTCAGACCTTGGCATTGCATAGTGACACATGACCTCCTATTTTTAAGTAATACCTACGCAATTAAATCTGCTGTCAGCATTCATTGCCTTGTTTAGGATGCCTCAGCAGAAGCCTTCTTTCCCGAAAGTACTTGAAGTATGAATTGAAGCCAAAAATTCAGGGAAAGCCTGAATTAAAATGTAAATTCTTTGCCTAGTATTACTCATCACTGGGATCTCTGGCCCGATGTCTGATCAGAGCTACATTAACTTCCCCATCAATTTATTGTGCACCGGTTGCACAACACACTAATGTGTCCTTTCACTTATTCATTGTGCTGAGACTTCAATATATAGGCACGGGAGAATGAATTGGGGATGAAACATTAGCTCAGGGTTTAAGCCTCTTTTAATTTCCTTGCCTCTGTGGAACTAGAGCAGATTCTTAAAATTTTGCATTGGCATAGATTACTGTGGTTTAATTTCCATTGTGTTTTTAATGGTGGCATTAAACAGGTAGTAAAAATAAATAAAAATGACTTGTTATGATTAATGCAAGATGTTTGAGATGGCCACTGAATTATTAGGGGATAATACAGTCTATGTAGTAAATTTTAAGAAGAAGAATTTATTTGTTCATTGATCTGTCTGATACATATTTGATAAAGACAATAGGAAAGAGAAGAGTGGGATAAGAAGTGTTGGGGAGTTCATGTGAGAAAAACTGGTGAAAGATCAGTGATTCTATCACCAAGGAGCTGTTTCAGGAGTAAAAAATACTGTAACAGGCAAACAGGGAAAAACAAAGCAGAAGAAAACTTTGAAGTCGGAATTGCCTTTGGCATCGCACGAGGTGAGAGGTGAAGCGACCAAGCCTGTCTCCAGATACTTCCTGCAGAAGGATAATCCATTCTTTTAAGCTTCCATGTGTAGAATTTTTCCCAGTCCCCTTTTTTCCTTCCAACTTCACAGCTATGCCTTTGACTTCGTGGGAGCTGCACCTCACAGGGGTGCAGTGTGCCTGTCGCCCGCTGCCACGGGGTCTCCACCACCTCTGCTGCTAAGCAAAGCGCCTCGCTTCCCCCACGGGTGTGGCCAGATTAACTTGCATGAGGCTGTGCTGGAAATCCCAGCTGGCATGGAGGGGGTACTGTTCATCCAAAATAACATGCAACAACAACAAAAAAACCTACAGAGCGTGCTTAGTAGGACCTGCTAGGGCTTTTGTCAGGGACTAATGACTTTGACCTCACTCTCCCTCAGCACAGAGGTAAGGATGAAGACTATTCTAGGGAAAAATCTTGATTAGGAGGGCTGAACCCTTCTCTGTTAACAGGATATCCTACAAACTCCTTGTCTTAAAAGCACTGACAAAGCAAAGTCATGGAGCAAAAAAGTGTTCAAGGTGTGTTTTCTGTCTAAGAACTTCTATCTACTTGTAAAGTCTCTGTGCTTTAACAAAAGGCATTTTGCTCAGAAAAGTTATATACCTCAAAATGCCTCAAAATTTTGTAGAAGCAAAAATGTGTATGGTTCATCCTGGCTGAAATCTATAGCTCAGCTTATCTTGCTGTATTATGAGCTAAAATGATACATAGGTAGTTTGAAATGCATCCGTGAAGCAATTTTTGGACACACTGTCTTTTGAACCAATATAAATTGTCTGTGTGACGCTAGACCAGAGGATTTTCACCACGGATTAAATGTTAACTGACTACTTCCCTGTATAATCCTTGCCAAATTTTGTTCTCACTTCCTCGGGTTCTAAGTAACTTCTCTGCATTCAAAATGATTATTCTAAATTTGCACCAGCTTAACAGACCAAAATTTAGCTTAAAGGAGTGTGGTCTTCTATTAGTGTGTTTATAAAGTTTGGGGCTCAGATCCTGAAGAGGTGAGTCCAGTTCAGGTGTGAGCCCTTTTTTCCCACTGTAGGGAAATCTTGCCAAGGGAAAATTGAAAAACGGGTGTGAACTGATATCAAATCAAAACTTTTCTCTTGTTCCTTTGATAACATTTTACAGCCAGGCTAAGTAGACAAGGTGCAAGAAAGAAATATGGGAAGCACAGCTCCAAGCAGTAAGTGTTTATAAGATCAAGTTCCTTTTTGTGGAGTTAAAGTAATGATTTTACAAGTCAGGCTGTACATGTAAATTATTTCGGGATAGATCTTCCATAAGGTTTCTAAAATAAAGCAACTATTTATGATACGAAGGCCTTTTAGCTTTAGAAAACTGTATATGGGCAAGCAGCAAAAAAGGTCAATCTTTTAGTGTATTTAAGTCAGCCTCTGAATTACTTTGAGTCTTGCATTATTTCTGCTTTTTCTGTGTTTTTTTTTTCTTTAAACTTCCGTAGTCATGTAGCACCCTGCAAACTGCGTTGAATCCAACACCTAAGATAGCCTTATAAACCCTGCGGACATTAAACTACTGGAAAACAGATTGGGTTGGTAAAAATAAGTGTGCATGTTCTCACAGAACCTGAGAAAATCACACCTTCGCTTTGTTAAAAAAAAATCTGTTTGTGCCACTCCAGTAATCACTTCATAACTGGTGGGAGAGCAGAACATATGTCTCAGAAGTTGTAGAATATAAAAGCTTCTACCTTGAATCCGATTTTCATTAAGAGAAAAAAAACAACAAAACCCAAAAACAACAGCAACAAAAATCAAGAACAGAAAGACCAGCCTTTTCAGAACGTCATTTGTAAAACTGGTGCCAAGGGCTTTCTGCTTAAAAATCACAAATGCAATGTAAATTGCTCATGAAAGCAAAATGAGACAGGTGTTTGTTTTTTTAAATTTGTTCGACATTATTATTATTATTATTATATGAGGAGTAGGATCATGCACTAAAATGCTTTCTTGAGGCAGGACCAGAGGATACAAATGGGAGCTCAGTCCCCGGCTCCTCGCTCTGTCCATGTCTTTGCCCGTAGGCAGATTTTACGAGATGCCTTAGTGTCACTGCAGCAATGTGCTGACTAACCCCTGGTCTCAGAAAGGGAAAACTCCCTCAAACATGGGTACTGAGACTCATTCCTGATGCCAGTCTGTGGGAACTGTGAAGATTCTTCTTGGTTCAGTTCTAGCAAGGTATCCTGGTTCGACTGAATGTGCCTGCGTCTGCCGCCTTTTGGAAGAAAGGCAGTTTAAAAACATTACTACAGAAGGCAAATACAAACTATACTTTAGTAGAGCTGTTTTTACTCTGCTTCCTGAATGTAGAAGGCTGTAGCAGCCGTCACAATTCCCAAACTGTTATTCCAAAAATGTGTCAGTACCGTACCTAGCAGTAGGTAGCTGTGCCAGCCTGCTTCCCGCTTAGCAAGGCAAGGTAGCACCAGGAATCCAAGAGCTGGTAGGGGTGATGCAATTTGCTTATGTGGATATTGATTTCCATGATTCCTTTTCAATTTCCATACGGAAGTTTTGGAGTTTGAATTCAGTTCCTTGTTATCAACTTGCTTGTTGATGTGAATTTGTTCTACCTTCTGCCCCTTTCATCTGTTTTAGGAAGAAGTGTTGTGTGCTCCAAATATCCAGTGATTTCAATAGGAATTTGGTTGCAACAGGGTAGCAAGAGTAGGGTTATAAAGAATACTGTGGTGATTTCTGTGAAACTTCTTGGTTAATCCTTTTGCAGTTTTATGAGCAAGGAAGAAGTAAAGCAGAATCAACAAGGATGTTGTGAATGGCTTTTGTAGTCCTGCCATAGCCAGGGAATCCTACGTGCCTGCTGGACCTGAAGCATTTCTTGGTTGTTTACGAGGGCTGAAATTCTCTTTCAAATTTACCTTTTGGACTCTGCAGCACTGTGGTAAATATTAGGTAACAGGATGTTCGCAGAGGGGTCATTTCGATAGGGAATGGATGGGACCTGAACCTTGCTCTACTCGGGAGAGAAGGAAAAAAGAAAAAGGCTTCCTTTCTGCCAGGGGCTGGGTGGTTGCATGTATAGCAGCTTGAATGCTCTAATGTGTGGCAGGGCTGCTGTTTGAAATGAATACTGAAGTAATCTCAGCCTAGTGCTCCAAGTATAAAGAGGAGATGATGGCAATTTAAAACGCAATAAACAGAACAAATGTATCCCACTTTAACACTGTTGAAATTAGTGTGGTGACAGGTTGTGCCTGGGAGACTTTGGTCTGCAAGTGTCCAAATTAAATGTGAAAATACCAAGTAACTGCTGACATTAGAAACAGGTCCTAGAAAGGTTGTTTTGTCAGGATTCAGTTGCTCTTTCATCTTCCCTACAAACCCCATCCATCTCCTCTGGTTTCCTATCTCACTAATCAGCGAGGTCAGACAACTGGAGATCTGCAACGCCTGTGCTGAGCCTTGGGGCTGTTTGGCGATCTGAGGGTTCCCTGCACTGCTGCCTTTCCTTCCCAGCCGTGACCTCATCCTTCTGCTGCTTTTCATGTAGGTTAGCACCGGGCTGTATATCTCAGCTGAAAGACACCACCTCCAGCAATATCATGTCCTTGGCACTGTGTGGCTTCAGGTCTGACTCAGATGGATAAATGCCTTTGGAGGAGTGACTTGCACTGTAAACCACACTATCTACTTTTAGTCTTTCCAGCTCTAGATTTCACATCTCTGTTGCAGGCCAACAAATAGTCCTGGGATGGAAAAAATGCTTTTACAACCATGCTCTAGTAAATAAATCTCTTTCTATTGATACATACCTCTGATAGCTTTTACTGCACAGTGAATGCATTGATGGATGTATATTAAGTGGAAATGAAACAATGCACATTACTGTGTATATTCATCATTTCTAGCAGTTACTTATTCAGTGAAATAAGATTTCACTAAGCAGTTAAGCATAGTTAAGCTCTGCTTAACTTTTATTAATAAAAATAGTACTTGAGGTGATGTGATTTCTTATCATCAACTCAAAATAGCAGCAGAAAGAGTAGGTAGAATAGACATTGTCGGAAGAATTATAGCATTTACATTCTGCTGATTATTATATGTTCTAGGTGCCAAACCAGATTGTATTATAAAATTTTAAATTAAGAAAATATCATACATAATTTTATTTTCTATTATTTTGAAGCAGGTTTGCATGAAAAACATTCACTTCTTTTTTCTTGAGAATACCTATTATACAGCCTCATGCTCTGATCTTTTCTGCTTCTTTCACTTCGCTTTGCTTTTGCTCTTACTCAGAACGCAATGAATGTCACCAATTTCTGTACACCTTGTGTATGAAGAAGACAAATACAGTATTCATCAGAGTGCCGTATAGGCCTTTTTCTACCTCTGCCACTTTTTCAGTTAAATTCTACTTAGCAATTCATTCCTGTTAAATGGATTGCTTGGTGGTTTACAATAACCTTGGAGATCCTCCTTAAATGCTAGCAAATGACTTAAAAATAAACAAGAGTAAAGCAGGGTTGTGTATCTTTCTGTGTATTTAAATTTGACCTTTATTTTTTTAAGTTGTTGCATTTGGGAAGAAAAAAAAAGTGTCAAGTTGTTGAAAGATGAGTGCACTCCATTATGCTGTGCTCAAGGCACTGAGAAAATCCCATTGAGTCAGTAACACCAGCCAAGCTTAGAGTGCTACAGTGCATTTTAAATACATATTGGAAAAAGAAAAACAAAATGAATTTCCTGCATTTAACATTGCTATAGTTAATAAAGCATAATTACAACAAATGCCAAGATTTCTTTTAAATGGCAACCTAGTTGGCAGGTGGTTGTGGTGGATCAGGTCATGGCTTGAGAACGGAAATTCACATGAGAATCAGTCCAGGTCCTTCCAAGCACACAGGTCCAGCTGTGGGTGGAAGAGGGGCTGTGGAAGAACGTGGCCGCCTCCTCTTTCTGCCCTCTTCTGCGTTTCCTCTGACTCATGCAGCCGTCTTGAGGGGATTTCCTCTGCTCCCCTCTTGGTATATATTCCAAGTTCAGACCTATATATGCTCATTTTTCTCTGTTTCATGCTTCTTGGCAAAGGGAGAAGTCATTTAAAGCCTAGTACCACAATTGCATTTGGGATGTCAGTCAGGCCTACAACAGTGTTGGTGGTACTGGAAAAAGAAGTTATTTTGCTAGAGTAAAGGGAAAAATAGAAACAAGAGGATCTGAAATAATGAAAGAAAGCTTAGTGTGCATGAAAACCTGGCACTTTTCTAAAGAACATTTAGAACGGGAAACCAAGTTACTATAGTTCAGGGCTATTTGAATGACATTTGTGAATAGTTTTTTTTTCCAATTAATTGTTGAATAACTTACTCAGAAACACATTTGCCCCTCTTTGACCAGCTTTATGTATGGTTGAATACTCTCCTCCAAATACATTATTCATAAATTTTGAGCAATCAGTGAATAATTTATTCAAAATATTTTTTTTCACTATTCAATCCTCAATTCCATGAACTGTGGGGAAACTCTGACTGTTAAAGTTAGTGAAAAAATTCGGAACGGCTTGAACGATGCCAGGACTTCACCCAATTAAAAATCTTTTGAGAACTAAGTGTTGCTTTTTTTATGGAACATCCGTTTAAATATTAACAGTAAATGCCTTCCTGTGAGTTTGTCGATGTGTAGAAAAAGTCATGAGCAAGAATTACTTCAACTTTTAAGCAAATTCATTCAAGTTATCATCTTAATATAGATATGTGAGTGTATAGCTAAATTACTTTTTAAAAAATTTCTGCAACAAAATTTTTCCTGTCATCTGAAGTCCTGGTTTGCAATGAGCAAGATCCTACGGCAGTTGTTGAAGTGTAGGCTCAGGTTCTGACTGGTTTCCAGTTCTCAACGTTATTAAAGCTATTCAGGAGTATACCAGATTTTTTTTAAATTACAGCAGTCTTGCCGAGTGTTTGGATTTTGAGGCATGTTTAACTGTTCTGTTCTTTGATTGGATAAAAATGTTTTGAGTGTTTCAAAAATTCTGGCAAAAAGTATCATTTTTTATTGAATATTTATTTGCATTTTGCAACCAGTTACGGTAATTGTGATATGCCAGTCTTAATTCTCCCTGGAGATATGACGTGAATTTTCACTTCCTGTCTTAAATTTGTGTTGTGTAACTCCATGCAATTAAAGTTGGCTGGCAGTATGCCATTGTTAGTGGGTGAAATGATTCCTATGTAAATACTTCGTTTTGTACAGTTAATTGGCAAATGGTATAGAGTGCTTTGGGATCCATCTGGAGAAAAGTTGCTGCATATGTGTGTGGTCATTATTACTGTGTTATCTCTTTACATTAACATATACGACTGCTTTATTATTTGCTGAGCTTCAGGAGAGTACTTAGTACTATATAGAAGTACAGGGAGAAAATACTGCTGCCCCGCGGAGCTTACAGTGGTCTTGGCTGAGTGGGTCAGCAGGTATTGAGCTCTCTGATATACATAGGTTGAATATTCACATTTCTTATTAATGGAGATTTAAAACTGTCTCTACAGCGTTATGGTTAAGATGTTTTGTGTGAGAAAGGTGAAAGACAAGTGAATACAAAAGAACAAAACCTAAAAGAGGGCAGAAAGTGAGAATGGGAGGAGGATTCACATGGGGCATTTTAGAGATAGCCTGGAAGAGGGAGGAGATGTTGGGAAACTTGTGCAGTTTGACAGTTATGATAGGGGGAAGGAAGGGGGTTGTAAAGGAAGATAAATGAGTACAGAACAAAACAAAGCAGTGATTTTAGGACTGTGATTTGTATTGGGCAATGAAGATAGTGGCAGTCTGGAGATTAGTGGATTGCATAACGGGGGAAAATGATGACTGCTGACTGATGTCTGGGGATGGAGAAGAGCTGGAGAAGAGAAGATGAGAAGGTAAAGAATAAAACTAAAAAAAGTGTAGTTTCATGAGCCCATGTAATACAGAAGATTGTGATATATTTTTTGAGGAAAGAGAGCTGTTTGAAATAAAATGTGATTTTATAGGAACAGGTGATGTGAAATTTCACTGAAAGAGGAAGAAGAACTGAGATAAAAGGCTGGGTTTGGATGTGCGTAACTGAAAATGTGGCAACCATTTCAGGAGCTGCCAGTTCATTAATTAACTAATTTATTAGTTGGCTTTAAACTCAGCTAGACCTTTCTCTAAAGCTGAAGGATTCAGACAAAGCATTTCTTTAGAAATAAATTAGAAAAAAAATCCTACTTTTTTTCCCCTTTTTTGTTTAAAATTCTTTGTGGAAAAAAAAAAGTACATTTTTTCCTCTTGCTCAAATATGTTGCTAAAACTGATCAATAGGACATCGAGGGCATCTTCAAAGTAAGATACCAGGCCAGCTCTCTGAGAACCATTCATGTTTTTACTTAGGTGCCTGTTGGGATTTGGACAGGTCACTACTTCTGTGTTTCTTTCTTTTTTTTATTTTTTATATATATGCTTTGGATATAGTATTTTATTTCTGGCTTAATTTATCTGTTTAATGTGTTTAGGATTTGAGCCCTGTAAGGTTTTTGTCTTGGATTTTGCTTACCTCATCAAGGGTTTGGCAGCTGCAGACTTGATTTAGATCTGAAGTGATTAGAGTGATGCTTTTGAGGTGTTTCCATTTTTATTGGCAAGACATGGAACAAAGGGAGCCAGTATTCCAAATGGGTGCCTCATGGAGATGCCTATGTTGTATCAGATCTCTTCAGATCTGAACTGTGTCTGTGTAGTGCAGAGCATAAGTAGGAATACGCTTTTGGGGTGTTTAAGCTTCATGACCCTAATTTAAGGGTCATGATTCATTGCCTACATATGGACTCAGCTCTGAAAGCTCTGGATTATTGGTGATCTGAACGTAATGCTGTTCTCTTGAACTAGGACACTATGCTAGTTGTGATATCCAAGTTAGCCATACAGAGTTTGAATATGATCCCACAACAAAACATATAGTGTAGTGCCCCAAAGAATCAAAATTAAAAAGACAGACTATTGAAATCTGTATCAGATGTTGTGTCTGAAATACTTCAGGTTTTCTCTAGAGAAAAGAAGAGCTTGCTGTAGCAGTTGCATGGTATCAGTTGTCAAATAATCTTTTAGCAGAAAACACTGTATAAAGTCTTTTTCTGATGTGAGAAATGATACTTTTTGTGAATGTAGAAAACAGCATTAATCTTAGCTGTTAGCTGTATCTTGTGTAGGTAGACTGTGTAGATCAGTGTGGAAGGCTTGAGCAAATGAGAACTGTTTAAAGTGTACAGTTAAATTCACTTCATATTGCTTTGATTTATGGTAGTTTTTTTCATGCATCAGATAATTTTGCACTAATTTAGTACAACTGTGTCTGCTTAATAACAATCAATAGTTAATGATTTCCTGCTTAAATATCAAATGACAATGAGTGATGTCCTGCTTCCAGCTGCACTTAGTGTCAGTCATTGCACATGGCACTGTTCGACACAAGTGATTTGTCTATTAACCGCTTTATATGTATATATACATATATATATATATATATATATATTTAAGTCTGGTGTCACCAAGCCAGGCTCTGAGATGTTATTTTTGTTGCATCTTATATGACTAGTCTTAGAGCAACCAGTCATGTAATAAAGATGCCATTTTACTAGAGCGAGCATCTCCTAACCTGTCCCGTGAATTACTGGATCAGCAATTAGAACAATTCTGAAAGTTTTTGGTTTTTGTTTTAAATCCTTTGTAGATGAATAAAATGAATGAAACTCAAATCTACTTTAATGATTTCAGTCTGTGCTTGGGTAATATTAAAATTCTCACTGGAAATGCTGGCTGTGTTTAAAATACAGCAAATAGATGCTATGGAAGGGAGGCTTAGAAGTGTTTTTCATGGCTGCTTTTTCTTCTGATGCTATGTTATTTTGCTGCCTGTCCACTTCTTGTGAAAGCTGAACCAAAATGGCTGACAAAATCATAGGCACAAAGCATTATTATGGGCTGGAAAGCCATCTTATAGCTATGCACAGTACATCATCCCTCTTTCCATATGTCTTTGCTTGCTGGTGAAGATGAGTAGGTGTTGAAGTAGGAGGCGCTACCTGAATCATCTGAGGAAGAAATAAATCGCATAGGCAGGCAATCTCCCGTTGTCCTATCTACAGGTAGACAGGTACCCTGCTTCTGCATGTTCAGGTGGCTGCTCATTGAGAAATGTACTTCTTGTATTGGACTTTGTTTTCTGTTTAAGAGCTGCGTCTCCTGGATTATTACACTCCTTAGAGATCTCTTTGTTAGTCTTGAGCAAGACAGATGCTTTGGCTTGAGCTGGTAATAGTGCTGTTAGGGGGCTGACAAGCTGGGTGAGTTTGCAGTGTGGTTGTATACATCCTCTTCAGTCACCAGTGCTGTGTTTAACTTCACAACATATTCCATCTGCAGTAGCTACCGTGGGTATGGAATTTATGACTGCGAAGGCTATAACATACCACAATACAGGAATGCCTATTGAGCTGAAATGATGTTTTTAATCAGTACATTAAATGTTGTAGTTGATTGACAGATGGCTTTTTCTATTTTCTGGAATGAATGTACTTTAGCCTGATTGTAACGGGGATATCACATCTTGTATAACACCTTTCATGCTAACGGGTATTAGAGAATTTTAAAATCCATGTGCAAGGAGTACTTCATGCACCATGGAAATGCAACCACCTTGGGTAAAATGCAGAGAATTTAGGTAGAGAGAATGTAATTACCCATGCTGGAATTTGGCCAGCACACTGAGATTAAAGCCCCTAATCTTACAAAGAGTACCATGGGATCTCTAATGACCACAAATGGTCAGATCACAATTTTATGTCTCTGCCTATAATGCTTTACTACAACAAGGGTATTTTCAATTGTATGGTGCATTCATTATAATTATACAGCTAATTTTATTCTCATTGTAATTTCCAACAGTAAAGTTACAAAAGTGCCACTGAAATGTATGAACAAAATGGCATGACACTATATTATGTTAAATACATTTTCGGGGCATATTCTGCTCTCGTTTGCTTTGGTATGTTTCTTTGAAGCCAATGGAATTCCTCCAGATTTGCACTGAAATAACTGACAACAGAAGATGTCTTTACAAGAGAGCATTTTTATGTACATATATTGTAGATATGCTTGAAAAGTTAAATATTTACACTCTGTCCAAATACAGGACATTCTCTCTTCTTTTATTTTTAAATCCATAAAATTGTTAACAGACCCATGAAAAAAAAAATACTAGGGCTCTATGCCTGTTGGTTAACCTTCACCACAAAAATTGATCTGTGGGAATTTCTCACAGTGTAACATACTGTATCCAATTCCATAGTTATTACTGTAAACCTATTAGTGCCACCTGGGTTTGCATATCCGCAGTGCTGTCCAAGTGAAGACAGATTAGCTCTATCACATGTTATGCCAGAGGGACAGCCTCACGAGGAGTCTGCCCTCAGGGAGGAAAAAAAGGGCTCAGACCTTTAATGAGAATACAGTGCTTTATAATAGCATTTGGTGGCCTAGAGATTTTCTGTCAAGTCATTTCAAATTAAATTGGCAGCCCTTCAATGTTCAGCCCATATGAGTTTTTGTGCTGCCTATACTGCTAACGTTAAACCAGTCCTCACATAAGATCAACAGAATATACAGAGGCAGTGTTTGCATCAACTCCTCTTTCTAAAGTGTGGGCCTTCATAAGCTGCTGAAAAATGCTTTTTCCAGGGCAAATTTTTGCTTTGGGCTGAATTTTTGTGTGGAAATTCAGGCATTTTATTTGTGAAAGTATTTGTAAATTTATTTGTAAAATCAATTAACTTTTCTATGTAGCATAGTAAGGAAATTAGTAACCAGACTAGAAGTGAACGGAATGACTTTGTTACCAATTAGAGTGACTTCACTCCCACTCCTTCCGCCTGACTCCTACTGAAAGGGTGCAGAATTTGGCCCTGAGAATACCATTTATTTCTGGTACTTCCAGGACTTTCCTTTTTAAAATGTAAAATGTGTGTGATATTTTAGTCCTTCTACTGTCTGAAAATTTAAAGAGCAGTTTACTATCACCAGGCAGCAAGTTTTTCCTTAAGGTTTTCCCACATTTTTCATGTAGGGCTCAGCCTGAAACCTGATATTGGTATCCTCTCTCTTTGAGCATGGATGGTTGATTTTGGTGGAGACATCCTTGAAAGTGGGTAAGTACTGTGTTCTATGGGATTCAAGAAGCTCTGGGCACTAGGTAACTATGGGGATCCCAGTTTACATTCCCAATTATGCAAAGTCCTTTGGCAGGATTTTGAAAGCTCATAAACTCAGTTACATTCAGTGATAAAGGAAGTAGTTTTGCAGTTTGTAAGCATGCTTTAAATATCTGCATAATATTAGATGAGAGTTTGTTTTCTAGCTGAGTGACAGGCTTTATGAACGGGAAAGTCCAACTCACTGAGTGGTGTGAAGAAAGGAACTATTTCTGTATTTTGAGCTACAGGTTATCTTAGTCCATTATTGTGCAGGTATTAGATGAATAGGGTAGTCATCCAATAACAAAAACAGATTTTGCTTGTATTAGGGAACATATATTTTCCACATTTTTCCTGGAAGATCTTCCATCCCCTATTAGATATGTGTACATTTGTAACTTGGCCATGATTGATTACTTTTGTTGCAGTTATCGAAGTAAAACTGGAGCACCACAGTTGAGAGACAAGCTTGTATTTCCCTCTTTATTTAATGTAATCCTTGTTTTGGGATACAGTCCAAAAGTGTGATTTCATAATATCCCCTACCCTGTGTATTCTGTTTTGAAATTGAAGGAAAAGTGATGACAGAAAATCTTCCTAATGTGATCACATTCTTATATGTAACTGTAAAAAGAAACATCCAAATCGTGCTTCTCCAAATTAAGGAGTAGGTCCACTGCCTTTGGTAAGAGATTTACTCTGCCAGAGCAAGCCTGACTTGCTATGTGGTGTAAGCTTAGCTTTTTCCTCTCTGCTAAATGCGTAGAACAGATCTTACTTCAGTGGATGTGCCTTGGGGCAGAATTTAGCTCACTTTTCTTGATTTGCAACATTGGACAAAATTCATCTGTGCTGCAATTCTACTGACCTCTTTGGAGTTACTAAATAATTGGATTTGACCTAATACACTTTTCACCGAATGCTATCATGCTTTTCAGGGAGGTCAACACAATAACCGTTTTCTATTTCTGAACTCAAACATGATCATCCTTTCTTTTTTCTTTTAATTTCTGCTAGAGAAAGGAGAGAATATAATGTGCTACAGTAAATTGAACTAAATAACTAAAGGGTATCTACAGCTGCCTTGAAACTTGACTTCATTAGTTCATGTTGAAATCAGCAGTAAAACTCCTTGTGACATTAGGATGGCAGGAATTTTCCCATTGCTGCACCTGGCCATTTTCACAGTCAATTGTCCTTCTTTAAAACTGGGATTCAGCTCACCTAAAGGTGATACCCTGAAGGGTCCTGTCTTTTGACAGTAGAGGAATCTTCGATGATTCACTCCCAGATAGCTGAAGTTGGAGGGGAAAAAAAGTTAAATGTTAAAGCACTTTGTCGCTATCTCTAGTGATGCCTTTGATGTTCAAAAGCTCAAAGTCACATACTTCAGTGTGCCTTGAACAAGCAGTGTCCGATATGGGCAGGTGGATAAAGCTGGGCGTCTGTCTGAGGCCATGTGAATTGTCTTAAGCTGAATTTTTTGGCCTGAGCTCGTCTTTCACTTTTTCTCATGGTAAATCTTGGTAAAAGAGCAAGAAAACGCGTGGGGCTTTCTCTCTGAAGCTCTTGATCTCTATTGTGTGTTTTGATATCAAAATGGTGATGTGTGCCTAACAGTTTGGTATGTGTAGGGAACACTTGGTTACGTGAAATGCTCATGTGAAAAGCATTATTAGTGTGTATATAGGTATTTGTAGATTTGAGACTTTAAGAAAAAAAAGGAAGGAATTATATTGTATAGGATTCTAAGAACCTAAATTTATACCAGAAACAGCTATGCATTTAACAGATAAAAGGAGTTACAGCCAATTGTTCTGGTCAGTTATTATTAAGATTAGAGATTCTGGCATAATTCTGAACTTGCGTAGACTTGTACACACAAGTCTGACTTAAACTGTGTAAGCTGGATGGAAAAAACACATAAGGTGAATGTAAGATTTTATTTCCATTCTACACAAACATCAACATCCGTACATTATGAAGAACTTGGAAATTAAGGCCCTAATATTAATGTTCCTTGCATCCAACATAGAACAGATTGTTGTGTTTGCACTAGCAAGCAGTGCAGACCTATAGCAACAGAAACGTTGGAAGGAGCTGTTGGTGCTCTGGATCTGGTGCCTTGGAGCTGGTGCCCACACTGTGCACATTTCAGCAGGATCCTTCAGACTAATACTAGTCTAGTCCTGTGGCCTGAACATCAGTAATCTGAGTGAGTAACCTAGGGCTCTCCAGGAACAAATACTTCTGGCTTGCTCCTGAGACAACTCTGTAATGTGAGATAAAGAGCAGTAAATGGGG
This sequence comes from Numida meleagris, assembly GCF_002078875.1. Lineage (NCBI taxonomy): Eukaryota > Metazoa > Chordata > Aves > Galliformes > Numididae > Numida > Numida meleagris. Next base: position 96,524,101 of record NC_034411.1, on the reverse strand, counting down.
CTGGTTGGGAAGTTTGACTCAAAAGGGCCCATGTGATCCCAGCTACAGCAGTAATAGAGATGAACCCACATGGAGTGACTTGTGAAAGGAATCACTCTAGTAAAGTGACTGTTTTTAAGATCTTGATCTTTCTTGAGACTGTTTTTGATTTTTCTGCCATCACCAAGCTGTTTAGAAACAGCCAATGCAGATGTGTGGCTGCTGAGAGCGTTGACCAAAAGTTTCTTCTTTATCCTTCCAGGCTTGTGTCAGCACGAGGAGATTAGCAGAGATGATATGAAATGTAGCTGCATGATCAAAATGTCCATACCGAGTAGGCCTTGATTAGCCAGTCAGCAGAGGGATGTATTTTAAAGCTTTTTTTTGTCCTTTTGAGAGGTATTGGTATGCCTTGGTTCACTGAACATATCCCAGAACATATCATCCCTGAATATCGGAAATACACCTACCATGCATGGACTGCAGTAAGGCTTGTGCCGTATACATCAATGCAAACCAGGAAGAACTACAGGGTGACAAATAAATTTTAAACTGCAGCTTGCTAAGGGGTGGTCCTGCAACTAAAAGAAATCCAGTATAGAAACTAGTTCCAAACATTTTGCTCATTTTTTCCTCTGCAATTCCCCTTTAAAATCTCTGATAGGCTTTAAACTGTTGTACTAATGTTTCGAAAGAAATGTAATTTTACAGACTGACTTGTCTGGGAATAGAATGAGCTGGAACATCTGTCCTTCTGAACTGTTGGAGTTGCTTGGCTGTAGCAAATGCAAGATGAAAAAAATGGAGATAAAAAGACAAGTTGAAAAAATAGGACTTGTTAATCTTTTCTCCAAAATACATACTAAACTTTAAAAGTTAAATTTACGCATACTATTTCCTGCTATTTCATACTACTACATCTTCCCACATAACAACTGAGTTAAAAAAGGAAAAAAGCAAAACTGGATACAGTGCTGAGATAGCAGCGTGTGCCAGGACAATTGAAAAAGCATGATGTATTTCTGATCACAATATATATATGTATATATTTTATTTTAAAATAATGTGAAGGAAAACTTTTAATGATCTAGATTTCTGTATTATCATCTCAGATAATTATGATGATCCTTATTTTGTTCAAAGCTTATCTTCTAGATAAGGTACAAGAACAAACAGCCGTGAAGACTTTGATGCCAGAAAGCAGTTATAGACTAGTAAAAGGTAATGTGTTTTTTAATGTTTTTATCAGCCAGTGATCTGTTTTCGTGGTGTTCTGTAAACCCTATTACTGGGGCTGCAGATTCCTACACATGACCAGTCTTCAGTAGTGAACAAAAATGGCATCTAAATCCCAAGTGACACTCTTAAGTACTTGGCGGCAGAAGGGCTCTTCTGAGGAAGATTAAGTTAATGGAAGCATTTGGGTAACATCTGCATGACTCTTCGTCCTGGTATGGCCAACTCACACTGCTGCAACACGTGAGGGAGGATTTCTTTGATTATCACTTAAGAACAAAACTGGCTGAAGTTCCTTTTTGAGCATTTGTCAGTCTGTAATGTATGTGTGAGGGTATACACGCCGTGTAAACAGGCGCAGCTCTACCGGCAGGCCCATTCGGGCTTTGAACAAGACTTAATAAAAATCAGATTACTTATTTAGTGAAAAAAAAAAAAAAAAAAACGGGGAAGATTTGTTGTTGTAGCTGCTGTTTATTTGTCTTATTTACAGCAAGACATACTGTCTTTTTCAATTGAGTATTGCCGCAGGCAGGGTGAGCCTTGTTAATACAGGCGATTAATGCACTTGCCCTTCACCTCAGTTGACCCGGGTTTAAATCTGTTATTTTGTTACCAGTTAGAGGAGTTTATTGGCCTTTCTTCAGCCCCTCGCTGGTGCCTTTCCACCTCGTAAAACCACTTCACGATTTGGCATAAGTGCTGTTTTCTGGTGTGAAAAGACCCCGGGTGCAGCAGCAGGGAAGAGGCAGGTCGCAGCTGAGGGACGCCTGCACAGCAGACGGGCAGCCACCCCCAGGGACTGATCCGATGGGTCTGACCTTGCTCGGTTTTGCAGGCTCCCATTTGGAAGCAGGGAGATCTTTGCTTCCCTGTGTCATGCATTGTTGGTTCCTTTGCCTAGGCTGGTCACAGGTTAACCTGGTTTCATTTGCCATAGGACTAATGTTAAAATAAAGAAGGATGAGGGGAATGCAAAGCAGTAAATAGACCGCTACCGAATGGCACAATTTATATTTGAGTGGATTTTTCTTTTTTTTCTTTTTTCTTTCTTTCTTTTTTTTTTTTATTCATTAAGGACCTGGCTGAGCTTAATAGAAGTCTTAAATTATTTGAAAAGGTTTTTACTCTCTACTGGTTGTTCTCACTCTTTCAAGCCTTCTTTACTGCGAAGTCCAGCACTACAGCCATAAATAGGTGACTTTTGTCAGCAGTTAGAGGGGGAACCTATAACTAATGCAAACCACAAAAATGTCCCCCCTCTTTATTTCGAGTTCTGACTGTTTGGAAAATCCTCTTCACTGTTCCAAGATTTGGGATAAAGAGTGACAAATTACTGCAAGTTTGAAATGAAATCCATGCTGAGAAAAGCTAAGAAGATCAAAAATGATTTTTTTTTCCATTGGAAAGGAGTGTTTTTGGGGAAATTAGCGTTTTCCAGAAGAAAGCCTTGGAAACTGAATTTTAAATTTGTGTTTATGAACAGAGCACTCAGCATTTTGGGCAGTTTTACAGAAGAAAACAATTTGAATAGCATACAACTGCCTGAAATTTTTACAAACTCTCAGAGTTTCACAGGAAAGAACCAGAAATCAAGGCAGAAAAATTGCTCTGGCCAAACTGTGCTGTCAAATTATCATTCAGGACTGAATGTTAGAGAACTGTAGTTCAGATGGAACTGCAGAAATTTACTGTCTTTTTCCTTAGCTTCAGATCCTAACATTACTAGAAATGAAATCAACTAGTTGTTAATAATTTCCAGAACTTTATTTCCAGAAAGCATCAATTTTCTCCAAGGTACGCATTCTTAGATTTTATCCAGATTTTGTTTTGTTAAAGGAGGTGTAGTTTTTCATTGCAATTATTATTATTTTTTTAATGTCTTCAAAAGGAAAAGCATTGGCAAACAAAAATTGGTTTTGCCTGAAGATTTCATCTTGGAATGATGTTTCATGTTTTGGGATGTGGTAGACGTTCACTGTAGAAACAGCACGCGGTTTTCAGATGTTCTTTCTTTTTTGTTGCTCATTACCAATGTATGTATATATTTATGCTGATGCCCAGGCAGAGCCATTTGGATAGAGACAATGAGAGTGCTCTAGGACAATGTTAGGCAGCTTAAAGTAAAGAGCTTTCATTGGGTTGAATTAACCTGTTAGCTTTTGTAACCGGAGTGAAGAGGAGCCCTGTGGTGGGGGAAATATCGCATTCAGATGGCAGCTGAAGGGGGGACCTTCCGACAGCAATTTCTGCAAGGAGCAATTAACCACTGCTTATGAAGATTTGCTGTGTTAATACTTAGAAGTTGCTCCCACCAATGACATTTCTTAATGTATCATCAAATTGCAGTGCTTCTCTGTGTGATAGGACCCTGACTATATCACAGGTCCGTGGACTTTCCATTTAAATATGCAGTGAATTAAGGAGTTTACGTTTCTTCAGAATGAGCATATGAGTAGATGGGTCTTCTTATGAACCAGTTTCATTAAAAAAAAAACAAAACAACAAACAAACAACAATAACAAAACAACTAAACTGAAACTCTCCAAAAACCAAAAAGCAAAAAACCCGTTCTATATTAACAGCAGATTTTATTTTTCAGCCTGTACTAAATTTCTGATCCTACTAATCTACCCAGTGACTGGACAAAGAGACAAACTGTATTCTTAAATTGGAGCTTATTCATCACATTTGCAAAGATGTCAGCATGAAAGTAAAGCATCTGTCTGAGAAAGTTTGGTCAGGAGGAAGGCATAAGAATCAATGGCATTTGTTGTGAAGCCAGGCCCTCTGTTAGTCGTAGCCAGGTAGTATCAACCACAGCTCATAATCTGCATTTTCATGGAGAGATGTTTAAAATCTCAGCTGAGGTTCAAGGCCTTTAGTTTAGTGAATGAAGTGTCATTATTTATAAGCCCTGAGCACCAGTGGCCTGGCAATACTGTGTGCTGGCACTGGCCTAAGCACCTTGTGGATGGTTGTTGTATAAAATGTGCTGAAGATAACTCATGAACTAAAAGATGTTCATTTCAAAAACAACCCCAACCTTGCTAATCTGTCAAAAGCTATCTTAAAAGCTGGTACATTCCTGCTTCTGATGGAGTATGCTCCTTGGGCCACATCCTCAGATGCTGCACACAGTTGTTGAAGTGCTGAAGTAAAGGCAGCTATGATAGTTTGCAACAGCTGAAGCTTTGGGTGCCTGGGGGTGCATACGTGTGTTGTATGTGACCTGCATATTTATTGCAGGGCTGGATTTCATACAGGGGATTTGGTGGTGGTGTGCCAAAAGGTAAAAGAAGGAAAATTCTCTTTCCACACAGTGCTGTCAAAATTCTGCTTTTGTACTTTGAATCATCAGCGCTCATGCTTTTAGGCTTGCATTTTTTAAAGAGGTCATAAATATTTCTGATATTCTGTTAAATGCAGTCTGCTTTGATTACCAAACCTTGCTTTAGTATTGCACTCAGGAGGGTAATGATAATGTTGATTTATCTGCATACAGTATATAGTATATCAGTGTTATCAGGCGTGACTTTATTTTAGTAGAAACTTTACAATACAAATTTAACTTGATAGTTTTATATGATCTCTGGCTCTGGATGTTGGAAATAGTTGCAGCTTGTGTTATAATGGTTTTGTTTAACAAAGCACATGGCTTTTCAAAAGCATTTGAGGGCTAACCTTTACTCGGGATTTTGTTCTTACCCATGAATGGCCATTTTAATGATGACTTGTAAGAAACTGTTTGAAATGTTTCAGAAACCTGCTGCCCTAACTTTGATATTCTTGTTTGAAGGTCACCTTTTAAGAGGCAGTGAGCTGTGTCATACTGTCTGAAAGATCCTGAAAACTTGCTGCTGAACAGGATTCAGAGCGGCTTAGGAGTAGAAAATGTCTTCTCTTACCTGCTGACTGTTGAGTGACCTGGCTGTAACTCCTTCCTTGCTGTTGCTCCTAATATACTCACAAGGGAGAGGAAACATTTGCTGCAAGCCCTGCAGCAGAGAGTTGATCCATAGGGGACTCTGCTACACGGTGCTCTCTGGGGCCCAGTTTAGTTTCACCTCATCTTTCCAGCAGTCCCGGAACTCTTCAGAAATGTGGGTGGAGATCCATTACACATGCTTACTATGGTTACTCGCCATGAAAAACAGTATGAACAGCCAACACAGACTCCAGGTGGTGGATCAGCATTAATCATAATAGACCCAGGGGCAGGGGATTGGCAGGATACCACAAGAAATGGTTGTATGTCCATCTCCTTGAACTCTGTGACCTCTGGTGGGGGACAGAGATATGGAGGTAGGTGTCTCTGGCTTTGTCTTCTGTTCCAGCTATCATATACCATGATGTGCTGTACATACATGTCCTTTTGCCTGCAGGAAAGGAGTGTGTGATGTAACCCTCTGGTAGACAGAGTAGATACAGGTATTCTGGACTTTTGTGAGAGCTTTCACAGAAAGAATGATAGAAACATGTCCTTCAAATTCAGTTGGATTTATTAGGAGCAGCTTTCATTTTGTCACATACCAGCCTAAAAACTCGTGTAGATGATAAGCCAGAAAAATGAACATCTCTTCTCCTCTTTCCTCTCTTCCTCACTTATCTGTTGCATATATTTCTGCCCTTCTGAGACAGAAAGAGAAATGGTGTGGAGATGGAGGAATAGAAGCAGGAGCGCTGAGCACATTGGTGGTGTGCTCACAACAGTCCAGTTGTATGAGATATGCAAGCCCTGAACCAACTAGCAAGAGAAGTGTGGGCTTGTGGTTGGCATTGTGGCCGAGCTGTAGCTGGTGGAGCAGCTGCAGAGGCAGCCAGGCCGAGCTGGCTGTGAGGAGATGGGGAAGTAGATGGGCTCTGGCCAGTGCCCATCCCTTCCCCCTTCCCTCCACACAGAGTTGTGCAGGGAGCTCTTTTGTTTGGAGGATGTTAGGACACGAGTGGTGCCTCCTCTGAACCACAGAGAGGAACAGCTACTAGAGTTGTTGAAATGGGGACTACTAGATACTGTGACAGCTTGCTGCAGTTCTGGATGATTTTCTGTGCCCCATCCTCTTTCACTGGAGCTCCAGCTCCATCTTCCCACTCCCCACAGTCCTTTCACTTCCTATTTACTCCAAGTCTACTCTATTTTATCTTTAGTTCTCCTAGCCTTTGTCTCCTTACATCTTTCTGTACTGACCCCTTCTCTCTTTCCTTTTCTCTTTGTCTAAACCCTGTCAAGAAAAAAACAAGAGTGGAACTCTTTCCAGGTTCTGTTTCCAGATTGTTTCTGTTGAACAGTTTGCATTTTGAGTTACTACATTTCCTCCAGCCTCCATCATTCTTTGTTTTGCCTGTGAGAGCTCCAGGCAGGGGCTGGCTGCAGCTTGATGTGTGTAGAGCCTACTGAGACTGAAGGTGCTCCATTCTCAGTAGTCCTTAGGCACTGATGTTGTAAGCAGAATTAGTAGTAATTTGACTGGATGCAATTGCCAGTGTGGCCACAGACTTACAATGTAACTGTGGGAAAATGAGTCTCTTGGTATCTCTGATCACTATCTGTAAAATAATACTTTTCTTCCAGCCTTTAAGTAAGAATACCTGGTTAAAACTAAATTGGATTTTTAAATCTCTTCCACCGTGATTAATCTTTTGTGTGATTAGCAAGGCAAGTTAGTTATGCAGTTGCTTTTAAATGGTAAATTTCAGTCTTACCTGTCTGCTTCTCAGATATTCTGTGATTCCAGCATGTGATGTGTACTGACTTGCAGTTCATGCGTCCATGTGTGTACACAAACATGCCTACATGTCAGTTCCCTTACTGCTCCTCCTTTTGAGGATCTCTCTGAAAAACTGCAAGAATTAGGCATCTCAGAAAAGATTGTTGCAAGCTTTTTGTTTTTCTATTAACTTGTGTCTTTTGTAGCTGCACGAGGAGGGAACATATAATGGTGAAGACGTGTATGTATGTGTGCCATGACTGGCACACTTGTAAACTAGAAACAAGACAACAGTTAGAGCTTATTACTACTGCATGCTGTCACTCAACATTGTTACTGATGTGGAACAGTTCAATGAGTGTAGTGCAATGTGTGCTAAAATCCTACTTACATATTTCATGGAAATATAATAGGTACTATTAATTATGAATCACAAATATATTTTAAGATCCTCTGATTAAAGGCAGTATTGAAATATAAAGCATTACAACAGAACTGTGCTAATTTGCATGGTTGACTGGGAGACCCTTTGTGGTTGAATTAATTTTGCAATTTGGTAAGTTAACATACACAGCACAGCTAAGCTCATGCATTACAAATTGCAATTATTCAGTGTATTTTGACAACAGTATCTCTATTTTAGTTATTTACAATGCTTAATGACTTCCTAGTAGTTGCTCAATAGCATCTCTTTTATGAAAATCAATGACATCTTATTCATACAGTTAGAAAGGGGTCAGGCATATGGGGATGCTGGGCAGAGACTAAGGTAGGGGTCCCTTTCTTCTCTCACCTGCATGCTGGCTTCTTGCCAGTGCTGTCTAGCTCAGCCTGCTGTCTCTTCTCCAAAGAGCCTATAAAGCCAGCACTAGGTCTTGATTAGCGACTAAAGAGAGATGTTCTTTATATATAATGCATGGTGTGCAGATTAGTGTGACCCATGCAATACTATTGTTAATAAGTGCTTGTTAGTGGTCAAATAATAGATGAAAAGATGCTTTGTCTGTAAATCTAGGTTTACAAATTGGGAAATGAAGTCATCATAAAAAGCCAGGATTGATCCCAGGCATTGCTGGGAAGTACAGTGCTTGTAGGTAGGGTATGAAGGGGACACGACTGGGAGCACAGCACTGTGTCCCTGCCAAGGGGACGGAATGGATGCCTGGGTGTCTGCAGCTCGGCACCACTGCTGGAAATCATTGGGTAAGAGTGTGTTGGCTGTGGATTATACTTCCCTGCTCAGAGGAGTGCTCAGCTCTGGAAGATTCCATATTGAATCCTGATGTTTCAGCAAAGATGTGCCCTCACAGCCCAGAAATCCAACCGTATCCTGGGCTGCATCAAAAGAATTGTGGCCAGCAGGGCAAGGGAGGTGATCCTGGTCCTCTGCTCTGGGCTGGTGAGGCCTCCCTGGAGTATTGCATCCAGATGTGGAGTCCTCAGTACAGGAGAGATGTAGACCTGCTGCAGCACATCCAGAAGAGGGCCATAGAAATGATCCAGGGGATGGAACACCTCTCCTACAAGGACAGACTGAGAGAGTTGAGGCTGTTCAGCCTGGAGAAGAGGAGGCTCTGGGGAGACCCGAGAGCAGCCTTTCAGTATCTGAAGGGGGGGCTGTGAGAAAGAAAGGGACACTTTAGCAGGGTCTGTGGTGATGGAACAAGGGGAAATGGTTTCAAATTAAAAGAGGGGAGATTTAAATTGGATTAAAAAAAGAAGTTTTTTACAGCAAGTGTGGTGAGGCACTGGCACGGGTTGCCCAGAGAAGTGGTGGATCCCCCATCCATGGAGACATTCAAGGTCAGTCTGGATGGGGCTCTGAGCAACCTGATCTAGCTGTAGGCGTGTCCCTGTTCACTGCAAGGGAGTTGGTCTTGATGGCCTTTAAAGGTCCCTTCCAACTCAAATGATTCTATGATTCTAAAGTCAAAGTGAACATCCTTGGTGTTTGACAAATGGTATTTGCTCAAATGAGACAGTCTTTCAGAGGTTACTGTTTTAAATGTCAAATTGTTTGCTGTACAGGTGTTAGTATTTAAAATACTTGCTGCTAAGTAAAAAATACTTTACAACCTAGCAACCCAGTGAGCAAGATCTCCTAAAGTTGTGATAAGACTCTACCTCGTGTAGTTCCCCTTTTTTTGGCCTGATGGATCTGAAATTTACACTCTCAAGATTATCAGGAAACCATCTGGATTTCCTTTAAGCTCAGGACATGGGATTATATCCTTTTTTTTTTGACCAACAGCATTATCTCTCCAGCCCCTCTCACCAACACCTCTGGCAGACACGCATTTTGAAGCTCGTACTATTCCAGGCAATCCAGGCACGTGTTTTGTACAAGTGCCAAAGCCAATAGGCTTTGCTGTTTTCAGCGTGCTGGTGGTTGAGAATATTTTCTCATTGCTTAACACTTCACCTGGCATTTGACACATAGGGCTCAGCAGTGTGATATGCAGTATTTTTTTGGTTTCCTAGTACAGAGCAGGTACCGCAGGCTATTGAACAAGTCCTTGCTCATGCTGGACAAATGTCTCTTTTTTCAAAGGGAATTCCCAACCCTTTCTGCTCTGACCAGGTGCCTGTGCTGCTGCATTATTCCTCCTTCCACCCACAGGGAAGTCAGCACTTCCCTCAGAGCCGGGCTTGGCCTGAGGCCTGCATCACTGCTCTCACCTTGTCTTGACTAAAAGCAAAGCTTGTCCACAGCCAGTATAAATGTAGGTTAGAAAATAAAGCACAGCTATGCTCATCATTTCAATCTGCACGCTTAGCCAGGCCTAAATGAATCTAGGTCTAGTACTTATTTATTGGGAGACCATATGCACTAACACAATCCATGTGTGTGTACACATCTACCTCCACCAAGGCACCATCCGCCATGCTCCATCATCCGCCGTCTCAGACGGTCTGTGGCCACTGAACCTCTGCTGTGAAGCTAAGAAGGCTTGAAAGAGATCCATAAGACTAGCAACAGCAACAAAAATAATTTAGAGTTGAATGTGTCTGAGCTTACTGTGTGTGAGACTCCTGGCATGCTACGTAGCCCAAGCCCTAGCCACTTCTGGGGGCACTAGAGAGCGATTGTGACTTGCAAGCAAAACCTAACCCCAGAGTAGACGTTAGTGCTTTTGCTTCCCAGAGGAACCTGGTCTCACTCTCACCTTCTTTCTTGTTAGTACCACTGTTTATATTTTGGGGTATATGAAGGGGAACAGCCAGTATCTTGTTTTACTTTAGTCTGAGGAAAATCTATTTCAGTGCCTGAGGAAGGAACTGCTGGCTGCAGGTGTTCACCAAAGATGTGTTCCTCTTTGCCCCTGCGCTCCTGGAGGGGAATTCAGCAAAAAGGACCCACATGTGGAGCCTAGTCCTTGACTTCCCCAAAGCTATATAAACACAGCAGAAATGCCAATGGGCCCCGGTGCCCTGAGGGTGTGCCTGGGGCATGGGACAGAGGTGCCAAAACTGGCAACCATGGGGCCACCACCTCAGCTGCAGGCAGCACAGCTGTGCTAGCAGACTGCGTGGCTGGGCTGGGCCAACTCTGGGCCTGCTGGCATGGCCAGTACACAGCTGTTGGCGCTGGGCCATCCCTGAGCCAGGGATGGCTACACTGCCCTCCTTCATGTTGGAATGCCGTCTGTGTCGTTTCTCGATCCACTTCTGCCTTCCTTTCTCTGTGTTTAGGCAACTGAAACAGTGTGAAAGGTGATGGCAGTGTTGATAGGCAATGTTTTATCAGCTGGGGTTTTGATGCAGTATCTGAAGGTTCAGGCTGGCACCGTACGTAGTGCTGAAGCAGAACTGCTCAGGTTGATGAGCACTTTGTGAAATAGAAAAGAACATGAGATGATGCTTTACATCTCAGAGCCACGAAGTGAGAAAGGTGAACCTTTCCTTAATGGCACTGAGGAATGATCGTATGAAATCCTATGATCTCCTTTATGTGAAATTTTTACTCTTTTTTCAAAACCTAGTTTGTACTGGATCTTCCAAGTTCACATATGAGGACTCATACACAGAAACTTTCAAGGTGATGAGCAGCAAGTATCAATATGTGAATAATGAATGAATAATGCAGAGTAGTCTGAGGCACATTTATCACTAATGGTTTGCTGGCATCTGACAGGCTGTAATTTGCCCACTTAAACTCTGACCTGGTAAAACCCTTGAACACATGCAGGAATAATTTCACTAAAAATATTTTCACTTACTTTCTTACCATGTCAGTTGTTCCTGTGAAGACGTGCTTACGCTCATGCTACGGGCATTGCATTGGGCATCACTCTTTCACATACTCACAGAAATGTTTTGTCTCTGATGAAATATGTCAGCTCCTTTCTTGAGCTGAATATTTCATTCTGCTCAATCACAGGTCTAATACCAGAGTGAATTAAATATATCTATGAATCAGGTCTGAAAGCTACAGTGAATGTGTTACTTAAATATATTGGCAATAGTTTAGAGATGTCATTTTCTGTGGGCACGTACGTTCTATGTATGGGTATATAAAACAGCACGTGGGAATGTGATGCTGTTTAACTCATAAATGAAGACCAAGATTTTATTGATCACGGTAAATATTTGTTCAAGGAAAAGGAGAGAAGGTGAGAACAATCCATATGAAAAGAAACCACATTAGTAACTAGAACATTGAAAATATTGTTCAAGGACAGTTTATCCTTGTGGAAAATATGACCCCCTGTAAAGCTGCTGAGTCTGTTTGCAGATCATTTCAAAATAGAGTCCTCGCATTTGCCATTTTAGTTTGTTTTGGCTGTTGGTGTCCAAACTACATTCCTAGCAAATTGCATGAAGTGCTTATTCCATTATTTCTATTGTTATGTTTCTCAATAGAATGTGGTTATCTTGAGCTAGTGTCATGCTTTAGTACATTAGCACTAAAATGCGCTGATGCTCTTGCAAAGAGAGTGAGGGGAGGCTGACACTGAACTGGTACACTGTACCTTCTGTCTGGAGATTCCGAAGTCAGAGGTGGATTTCAGCTTAAAATGAAGAAATAATATTTGCTTTTTTTTTTTTTTTAAATCTGCTCTCCTCTTATGAAACCATGACCTGTGCCAGTTCCTGTACATTCTGCTCAATCTCTGTCCAGGTGCCTGGATTTGCTTGAGTGGTCCTAACTGGTTTTTGGATGAGAAGTGTTTTAATCTGCTCTGAATTTATATTTTGCACGGCTACAGTTTTCACATAATGAGCCAGCTTTATCTGTCATGTGCACAGTTCTGCTTTCTTCACGTCCCAGTTCATAATTTTGTTACATGCCTTTTGTCCATAGAAAATAAAGGAATCGGGGAACTGAAATTGAATTAGACCCAAAACGTGCTTGAGTTTCCTGTTTTTCTTGTATTAAAATACTTTTTCTATTGAGACCCAACATGCAGCAGTTTCCTAACCACAACCACAAGGACTGAGAGAACATGGAGTTTTGTCGCACAGCACAGGGAAAGGGGCAGATCTGAAAGTGGACTGGGGCTCTGTCCCATGCTGGGCTGGTGGAGGAGGCACCGTCCCTCAGCACCAGCACCTGCCCTGCCACTGGTTATTTTTGTTCCAGGACACTGGCAATGACTAGGTTTGTGGTTTACCCCTTGTCCAAGTCAGATATCGTCTCTCATTGTCCTTCTCTGCTTTTTATTTGTCCTTTCTTTTCTCCTATACATTCTTTTTTCTTAGCCTTATCCCAGTCCTTCTTCTTTCCTTCTGCCCTCTTTTTTTCTCCTTCTTTAGTCAAAAAGACCTAATGAATATAAAGTCAGGAATATAATCCCTTAAGGGGGAGGAGGATGTCCTTTTTTCTTTTAAACTGTGCACCTGCATAGATGTTTGCACCAAGTTCTTGCTGTAGTCACTGCTGGGAACACAGATAGCCCCTTTAATACAACCACTGAAAGCCTTTTGATTTAAAATGATGCATTCAGTTTTATGGCCTTTCACTGCTTCTGGTAGTATCCCTCTGCAAGGACCAAGTGCAGAGACAAAAGACAGCAGTGCAAGACCTGCCTCCAGCAATATTTCCACAGCGCTATTACTAGGGAAGACTGTTCATGCTGAGGTCAGTGCTAGGGGAGCCTGTCTCTCAGTACCAAGTACATTAAAATAGCTACTTTTTATTATAAGATTAACAACTCTTTCATGAAAGATATCAGTGTTTTCAAACTTGTGGGAATTAGTTCTGCTGCATTCCATCCCTTGCATCCTTCTGACATTTTTTTTTTCCCGTGGAAATGCTCATAAATTTGATCATGGTACCTGGAGGTGAGGTAGAACTGTTAGAATACAACCCTTTTGATTCCACCCTCTCTCCCTCCTTCGTCCTAAGGAGGAGGTGCTCTTTCTCCCTCCCTTAGTAAACTAAGGGATATTTTAGATATCTTGCTGTTTGTTTTGGACTAAGTGAGTCTGTTTAGGGAGTAATGTTCTCCACAGTGTGAATGGGAGGAGTGGAATTTGTAGTTCCTGCCTCAAGAAAAGAGATATTTTTGCTAAAGATAAAGAAGCATTTTATGCATATGTAGGAAAAGGAGGCATGCTTCAAGATCTGATTTTTGAATATCTCCCAGTTTAAGGGAGCGATATGGGCTTAGATTAAAACCCCCTATTCTTAGTAGCAATAAGAGAAAAAAAACACAAAAAACTGTACGATTAAATTGAACTGGTTTTGTTTGTATTGACAAATTATTTATTAGAGACTAATTGGATCGTTAATTTAGGTGCTAATTTGATGATCTATCCATCAGTGAAATAAGGTTGACTGTTTATCCATTATCACTTACAGAAAACAAAGGCAGTGATATTTAAGCAATTTGCATATTTTCTGAAGCTAGATATTAATACACACATGTCTTTCCCCAGTTTCAACCTGTCATTAGAGCTCTGTGATCTTTTTACACTAACATTTTGGTCTAAGCTTTGCTGCATAGTAAGATAAAATTTTATTAAACAATTGGGCAAAACATCATTGCTGTGTTGAATAATCATTTTTTCTGAAGGCTCCAAATGCAACCTTTAATTAATATTTCATCTGTGGCCAGGTTTGGTAGTTTGAATAAGCTCTAATAATAATGCTGTCTTCCTGCATTTTTAGAGATTTAGTTTTTAGTCTGTTTGCAGTTATGTCAAAAATTAATTATTTTAGTTATAAACCTAACAAAACAAGGAGGAACATAATCTTCTAATGGCACACATAACCGGGCCATGCACTAGATATTCTAATGCTGTTCCTCTCCTTTATTTCTACATCATGTCTTCTTTATTAACTCTTGATATATGCTATCACTTTCCTCCTTAAAAACCTTAGGATTGCAGTTCAGCTTGGGTGCTGAGCACGTTGATGTGGTTTGCTGTTATCAGGACCCTCTCTACCAATGCTGTTTTCTCCATCCTGCAAAATATCCCCCCACCTATTCATTCATTCCTCCTACTTAAGGCCTGTTTGACACTGTTGTAATGACTTCCCTTGGGAGACGTACAATTGGATTTGTAAGTTCCCTCATGGCTTTTGCTTTTTAATGTTTGCTCCTGAGTCAGCACTGTATGCATGGCTGACTGGAAAAGAGTGAAAATTTGAATAATTTCTGTTCTCTTTCCCTGATTGTATTACTGTGTGGATACAAAGAAAAGCACCTCTAAAATGGTTCAGGAATCTTATACTCTTGCATACAGTCATGTTGTAATATGCTGAATACCTAATGTTTCTGTATATCTTTGTAACACCTAATCATTTTTGTTAGAAGAAACTTGAGTTTCACTAGGGCTATGCAGTCAAATACAATGGATGATGTATATTTTTATCCTGTAAGCAGCACTCCTGATGGGCAGTATAGGCTCTGCTCCAGGTTGCACTTGGTCACAAAATATGTGATGCTAAATTTGTGTACTGATAGAATGATGATCTCATAGTTAGACACTGGGGTAAAATTATCTTTGATCAAATTTACATTTTTGAGCAGGGATGAATGTTTGTCCCCTGTGTTCTAAGAACGGAAATGTTATTTTGGGGAATCTGTAGATTCCACAAATGCTTCTGGAGTTCAGAATCAGATTATTGCTTTCCTATAAGCAGAATGTGAGTGTTAATATTTCTTCTTCTTCAGCCAGCCACAATGGGTTCAGCTGTAGCGTCTGTAGTATGAGCATTCTTGTATCCTTACATCATATGTTGATGATTCTCATTCTGCCATATACTTTGGTATGGAGCAATGCAATCTATCAGAAACTCTAAGCAATTTTTTTTTGGGCTGTATACCCTTGCTAATCCAGGTAGCAATTACCCAATCTAAATATTTGGCAAGTAGTTCTTAATCCCTGTGGAGAAAGCATATACAAGCCTGTCTCTGACCTGATTAACTTTTTTAGCTGCCTGACATTACCAAACAGTACCAAAACCTGAGGGGAGCTAGTGTGTTCCCAGGTACCTCAGTCCTGAACTGCATCAGTAAAAGATAACTATCCTGTTGAATTTTGTGTTCCCTTTTATCTTGAGCGGGCCGTGTCTCTGGTGGGTGCAGCTTCTGGCAGGATGCCCTCCAATTACTCTCAGAACAAAAGTTAGAGGGTTGCCAGTGCCACCTGCCCTAAAGAAATTTTCCTTCTAAATCTCTGAATGGGTTGTTTCGCCAGGTGACTCTGCTTGTTGTTGCGATATGCTGATGTGACCATGTGACAAAATGTACTATTTGCTTCCGTGTTCAAGGGAAGTGGAATTTAACTTGCTCAGTTGTATTTTGCAGCTGCAAAGGAGGAAAAAATAGAAGTAAGAATATGGTACAGAATGGGCCAGCATGTGTCTTATTTCCTGCATTCTGGCAGCACTCTTGGGGTGAGGGGACACGGCACCATGACAGTGACTATGGGCCAGATGCTCAGGAATTCAAGATCTGAACTCAGAAGTGGAAAGCGAGCAACAGTTTTTTTTTAATTTTTATTCTTACATGACAAAGAGCCTTGAATAGAGAAGATTTGTTCAGTTTGTAACAAATCACATTCATTTATTGTCCCCTTTTCCTGTTCATAAGGTATGGGTATAGGATTTTTAATTGCTTTCCAGTTTTTGGATGATCTTATTCCACAGTTCCTTACGTGCTGACAGATTGAAGTGAAACATCACTTGAGGGCTAACTTCCTGCAACATCACCTTCTCATTCAGGTCTCTAAACATTTCTGACAAAAACATAGCTGATGTTGCTATTGGAAAAGAGCCCAGGGTGATTAAACACGCCCCTTTCCTCAGCCAAGTGAGCCTGTCTAATGCATCCAGTAGAAGGTCCAGTTGCTTTTGACTCACCAAATGGAATAGCTCTTGTTTTTTATACCTGAGTTGTCAAGGGTGGCCCTTGGCAAGACTTGAACTTGTTATCCCTGAGCTTACTGGGGTTGTTTAACTGTTCAACTCTTGCAAATAAATCTGGTAGTCAGAGACACAGCAAAGAGACACAAGGAAGTTCTTTCAATCTTCATGCAGCTTTATGGGTGAGGTCAAGTTCTTACCCTGTGATTCACCAGCAGATTTCGTTGGGATGAAGAGGTGAACATTGGTTCCCTTATGCTTCTTCGTCAGTTTCCACATATCAGCATTCCTCCTCATTGTGGTATAAGGGAAATGGTCGTGACTCACACTTCTCAGGTTTCAGGTAAAGCAGAAATCGGAACATGAGAGATGTTGAAGGTTATGACAGAGTTACACGCTACAAGTGATGGGTCACTTTTAGCCCTGGGGAATCTGCTTAACTCCCTTGCATTTTCTCAGAAAAGACCCCCAGAAAATGGAGGAGGGCAGTGAAGAACGGAAAAGGTGCTCTCATTTTTATTTATGTTACTAAACAAAGCTGAGCTGCCAGGTTAGTGAGATCTGCAGGGAGATTGTGGTTAGTACGGGAGGTTGACTTGGCAGCACTGCATTCCTTGCAGTGGGACTCAGGCCAACTGCATTACACCATCAACTTTGAAGGATCACAAATAGCATAAATTGCTGACAGAAGAGGAAAATGCAGCAGAGTTCTCGATACCTAGGGAAGGCCAAACTTTGTTTGCAGCCTTGCTGTTCTGTCCACCACCGTGACCATCCTTGGAAAATGAAAGTGTCAGAAAACCTGTTTGTAATCTTCTCAGCCTGTAACAGACCAGTTGTTGTCAAATGCAAGAGAATGTAAATATTTGTAGTTTTACTGATTTTTTTTTCTTTTCTAGAACTATGCATTTCCTTGGTTCCTTTATTCCTTCTGTTTAGCAACAGACTGTGGGTCATTAGTATCTATAACACAGATCTCTCTCATGCCACACCTTAACTAAATTGTCAATAGGAGGTGTTGTGGAAGTTTCACATATCATTCCAGCAACTGTAATATCTGTTGGGAAATGCAAAAACACCAGGTGCATAGCTGCTGGTTAGAGTTTCCATTTACTTTACCTGGGGCTTTTCTGTAACATGCAACAAAGTACGTCACATGTAGAAAAAAGTAGGTGGAAGGTTCTTTCCAAACCACGTTGACCGAAAGAATGTACGTGTCAGGTAAGCTGTATGCTGACGTGCTTGTATGTTCTGCAGAGGAAAGGGTTACTTCGTCAAGGAAATCTTCCTGGTGCAGGTGTGCATCCTTACAGATTCATTCAGAGAATGAGAGATGAGAATGATCTGACATGTACAAACAGCGTTTTATCCATTTGTCTCCTAGGACATTTGCTAGCTGTCTCGTTAATCTTTTACTCAAAGTCAGACATATGTATTGATGGAAAAACAAACCATAGACCACAGACCCCCTGCCTAGCATTCCTGACCTCCTCAGAATAACACTCGCAATAGAACTGTATAAACAGCACTGATATTTCCTTGGTTTTGTATCTGTATTTGCCCTTTTTTTCATTGCTATACACTCTTCTTCCTGCTGTTTTGTTGGCATTGTTGAGTAACTACCTGCCCCCTACAGTCCATCACATACATCCCCTTGCCCATTTACATTTACCATATACTCCGCTCCTCCTGCATCTCTGAAGTTAAGGTAGGTTGGCTGATAATAAGAGGCAGAAGCTCCAGTCCCAAGTTGCAGAATGCTGTGTGCTCTTCTCACTGATCTTCCTGAGGAGCACATTTCAACTTATTTGCTTTCAAAGGGAATAAAAGTTTGGGGTCAGAAAACACTATATTATTCCAAAACATTGTAACAGCAAAGTGTCAGTCTTTGGGGCTTTATCTTTGTTTTGGCGCTTTCTCTGAGTGAGACTTTCCATGTAAATGTATGTAGTGGACTGAGGCTGTCATTTTGTGAAAAAATCTGCTGTTGGGGATTTTCAGTGAGAGAATAATGTGTGACTTAGAAAGGGATTTAAGGAAGTATTTAAAAGTCATGTTTGTCTCTCCTTTTTTCCCTATTCCAAAATAATTTTATTATTACTCATTTGCAAATACAAACAGAGAAATATGAAGGGGAACATGAGAAAGCACGTAGACAAAAACTGACTTTTTGTGATCCAGGTAGTGTCATGGGACTAGTAACAGTACAAACAGGTCTTAAACAGTTTCTCTAGTGTTTCAGACACAGATTGCTCACATGAGACCCTAGACATTCCTTGTGTTCCACTACCTTGGTGAGAAGAACAGATGGATACCAAGGACAGCAAAAATTCAGGACCTGATCTTCAGTCAGATGAATTGTCTTAGCTTTATTAACATTAAGAGGGAATAAGAAACTTGTGACCCAGAGCCAGTTGCAGAGCATAGAAAAGGAAGTAATTTCAGGAACAGAAATATCTGTAAAGGTTTATCTCCAGTTATCTTGCCTCTGACTTCATCATCATCTGGTAGCAAGAGACTTTTAGCTACAGAGCCAGGGTAGTTCAGTACTTAAATAAAAGAGACTGGAAGTGTTTGTCTTGGTGGTGTTAAATAGTGATCTACTATCTTACCAAACAAGCAGATTATTTCACAACTTGCATCACTGAATTATATAAGCCTTTCTTGCATATCTGCATGTAAGCCTGCTGGGCTGATTGATTGTGGTTATTGCCTGAGGTTTTCCAAAGCTAATTTTACTTTTAATAGTATTTATTTTCTATAACAAAGCTCCGCATGCTCACATGATCCATCTCATTTTAAGTGAGGTCAGAATTTCTTTAAATAGTAATTATCTGAAAGAGAAGAATACCTTCTGTAAGAATATTGTTTATAAATGTTCGTGCCTTACATTTCTATAAAGGAAAATTACCAAAGCAGAACCAAGGATTTATTTTCAGTTCCCTTCAGTCTCAAAGTTATGCTTTGTACTGTATGACATGGGCTTGATCTGTGTGGGACTGGATCCAGACTGAATTTGTATCTCACTCAGATACACACGTGTACATTGTTCAGGGTCTTTGGTCAGGAAGTTTTAGCCAGTGTGTTTCAAGTATTTGTATTTGTAGTCCTTAGTCTCAATGGAATCTCTAGGTACTCTCGTAGGCTTTGTATGCTCTAATTCAGGTGAGAATGTGTTCTCAGAGGGAATTTATATTTGATACAAGGACAGAACTCTTCTCTGTCACAGTCTGCTGTGGTGGTAGAAATACTAGGGAACAAGTAGGAACTAGCTTTTATGTAGTGCATTTGGCAGTCAAACAGTTACATTACGAAGTTATTTTTATGGATTTTAGTCCATGATAATCTAGGCTACATTTAAGTTTGTCAGCCCATCCTGAAAAGTGCATCAGTTTATCTCTAACCTTGGGTTCTCTGAAGACATTGAAGTTCAACATGTAGGCTAAAGTGAAAATTGCTTTTTCAATATTGGTTTTTGTACGGACTAATTTGTTGGCTGGAAAGCAGTAAAGCTAAGGAGTAGACAGAAAAGCTAGTGAAAGTGCTGTGACAACTAACTGTAAACTCCTAAATCCCTTGTGGAGAGACTACATCCAATTGTTATTACTTCTTTCATACTTAGATCGATTGTAAATTCTTCAGGGAGAGGCATCATCGTTTTGTTCTCAGTTGTATCCATGCTTGATCCGTGGCTGTGGCTCTGGGGCTCAAGGAAATAGTAAGGATGGTACAGAGGGATCCTCTCCCCTTTGCAGATGACCTGAGGAGGCCAGATCTGGCTGCTGCTTTTTGATTGAGCTCTGGGAGCAACCCTGCTATCCTCCTTACGGAGGTACTGGAGTGAGAATGAGAAGAGCTGATCTGCTGGCCCGTCCTCCTGTCTGGCTGCTTTTCATCGTTCTTGCCTTAATTTCATCCAGAAGAACATTCAGGGAACACTAATGTGAAACTTAACGTCCTAGATGATTTCTCACTCTGTTAGTAGGGTCAGCATCCTTCAGATACTCAGCCTACCATTGCCTCTCCCTTCCCTTCCCCCAGCAGCTTGCTGTCCTCTAGCCAGGTTATACATATTTTTTCAATCCCAGTTGTTCATGGTCTCTGAGCACAAGGCTTAAGCAGCGAGCTACGGCTGCCAGCACTGTGAGACACCCCAAAGGGAGCTTGGCCGTGGCTCTGCCTGTTTTCACACCTCCCCACAGATGGAGGCTGTGGGCCCGCTCCCCTCTCCAGCGCCCTGCCCTCTCCAGGCCTCTCCTGTCAGAATGACTTTGGCAACTGCCTCTGCTGGATTGCGTCATCCCGCACATCTCCCAGGTGGCTGCAGCTTTTGAGCTCGCCTATCTGCCTGCCTGTCTGGTATTAGGTTTGGATCTCGCCTGTCTATCTGGGCTGTCGAACTCTGGGCTGCTTTGGCAGCTTTAGCTGTGACTTGTGCCCGGCACCTTTGGGATGCCGGTGTTGCATCGGCAAACATAAGTTCTGTTGTTGTTTGCTGGGGACATGTTTTTATGCTGTGGTAGGATAGGGGAGTTTGGTGTGTCAGGGCAAAGTGAGCACAAGATCTGCTTGTGTGCTTCAGGAGCTCCACGAGCAGCTCCAATGCCATTGAAGAGGTGTCCATTATCCCCTCCCTTGATTTATGTAGGATTTAAGGCAGGATGGGGCCAAATCGGGTTGGTGAGCACTGGGGACATACGGTGATGTGGGATTAGTGAGGAGCAGACGGACGGCAGTGCAGGACCGGGCAGGAGAGCCTGCACGTGGAACGGCTGAGCCACAGAGGCAGCTGGCACTGGAGCGCCGGCACAGAGGAGAAACAGATGGTCATGCAGGCCCTTACACGGGCCTTCCCGGTGGGCCTGCTGGAGGCTGGTACACATCCCTTATTCCCCAAACAAAAATAAATCTTCCCCTTCCTGTGTGTGAAGAATTCTAGTAGCTCGCTGAAGTTCACTTTCTTAAATGTAGTCTTTCAATCTTTGCCCAGGTACATCTGTGCTGCCCAGGAGCGATGCAGGATCAGCCCTGTTTTTGCCTTTACCATGGTCTTGTGACAGTTACCAAGCCCTTCCTTTGCCGCTGCAAGGCTGCAGTATGAAAAGGTGGAAAAAGGACAGAAGTAGGAGAAATGCGTATTATGTAAGATCCCTGAAAACAATTCCAGAATTGGCCTCAATACCAAAGGGAGCATGTAACAACTCATAGATGTACGGAAGTTAACATGACAGACTGCTGAGTAAAATTCACTTCAGAGGTGCTCTGTACCTCCAAGGTATGAGCAGTGTGATGTGATGTGGCAGTTGTTGTGGAAACCTTTTGGCTGTGTAGAGAAGAGCAGAACCCAGTGCAGAGGGTAAGTGAAGCCCAGGTAGCATATAGGTCCATATGGTGAGGCCCCAGTGTTCAGCACCCCCGCTTTGCCACCCTTTCTTGCTTGCAGGCTTGCATTATGCAGCTCTGTGTATTTTCTGTTACTACATAGCCACCATGGGGATGAGGTTTGGAAAAAGCACAGAACGTTTCTAGTAGTGCAGATGTTTTCAATGAATTCACCCTTCAGAACTGAAAGCAAAGGAGGCCTGGAAGGGGAAAAGTGCTTGTAGCAAAAAAAACATTCAGTTCATCCATATGTAGACCCAATGTGAGCCTGTGAGACACTGAGTGCCCCCTGTGAAGTGGCAAGTGCCCTCAGTCTTTGCTGAAGTTCTGCTGAAGGCTGTGGGTATGTCTGCAGGGCAGTTGCAGACGTGTCTGCTTTTTGGCTCACCAAATTAGGCTTTGTGGCTGCACTCTGGCTTCGGCAATAGACACATTTCAGTATCTCTTTGTAGGCTTGTCTGTTGAAAAGAGAAAACATTCAGCATCTCTTCAGATCCGGACCTGGATTTTAAAATATTTCTGTAGGTTAAAATCAAAACAGGCATGCATGGGTTTGCTTTCAGGACAGATGAGCACTTGTAGCTCACAGAGTTGGTGCAGGTTTTAGATGTTTTGAGTCTCCAGAAGTTGGTCTTAGAACTTTTTTTCCCAGATAATATCCTTATTGCCCTTGTCTCCATCTCTTCTTCTGCTGTATTGTATTTTAGGTATGAAACCTTACTATTTAAAGCATTTATGATACCATTTGTTTGGGAAACAGTATAAAATCTGTTTCATCTCTCCAGTGTAGGGGTTTATGCTGCTACTCAGCAGGGCAGAATCTGAGTGACTGCCATGTAAAATCAATCCATGATAGTGCAATCAAGTGGAAAGTCTGTGAATGTCAAAATAAGGCCCCTTTTTCTCCACCATGGATCTAACTCAGCTAGAAGTCTTATGCTGTGCTACCCATACAAAGCCTTTGGGTGCAGATTTCCCCTCTAACATTTTCTAGAAGAAACCTCAGGACCTAGTCCCCACGACTTTCACATCTTAGGGAATGGATAGAGATGCAGTATTTGTGTGATGAGCCTTGCAACTCAAATGCGAATGTAGTTCTAACAAGTAACATCAATTGTAATCTTACCAGAATAGACTTTCTAGTGCTAAAATAGTTCTGTAGATATTAAGAAGCTGCCTATGTATAGACAAAAAGTGTGTATTATTATATGTCTGTGTATATACACTTCTGATGCCCTCCCTCCTTATCCCCACATCTGTTTCCAAGAATGTCATACCTGGAAAGAATCATTTCAAATTAATTCAATTTGTTTCAAAGCAGCCTAAGCTGCATCCCTCACAAGGGCCACTCAATCATATTACTGCTCCTGTGAAACTCTTAATGGGACACAAAACAAGTAAAAGTAGATTCAGGTGATCTCACATATTAAACATACTAATTAAATCTAGAAGCAGAATGACCTAGCAAATTTCCTTTAATCCTGCTTTTAAATTAGGCCATATGTATTTTGGCTCCAGTGTTCACTTGCTCTATTTTCTGTGAACTTCCTGTTAACCATATCCTGTGGCCAAATCACATCCAATTGTTTGAAAATCAGTCTTAGGTGATAATCTTATGATTAAATATGAAGCTAATTTTGCTTTCAAATCGTCCTGTTCCTTTGAAAAGTGTAGTAAATATCCCACGCAGGAGGGAGGCTCAAAGCTGCACTGATCTGACTGTTCCTATTGAAAACCAAGATGTTATGGATCTCAGGAAACTTTCCCTAAAGAAAAACTACCTTTAGGAAAGCGGAGATAGTCGCTCTGAATCAGTAGTACTTTTCACATTGCTGCTTTTGTGATCTTGCCTGTGGGGCAGTATGAGCCTATTTATATAGTTTTGCAGCGATGAACTGACTAACAAGGACATCTTGAAGACCTTTTCTGTACTGTTTTGGTATTTAACACACCCTATAGAAAGCTGGACTTGCAGTTCACGGAGATCAGCACTGATAGCCAAAATGTCAGTGGACAGTATCTACTTGAGTAAATCATCTGCTGCACACATTTTAACTTCAGGAAGCCAAACCTCCAGATGGCTCCTCTGGCATCCAAGATATATGGTGGTACCTGAAAGGACTCTCTTTTAGGGGATGGATCAAATTGCCTGTTACTGCTGAGACCTAGGATACTGGCGATGCTTTGATCTCTCACGCTTCCTTTGGCACACTGTGGTTTTTATCGAGTTTGCTATTGCATCCTAGCAGTTTTAGTTTGTTCTCAGGTTGATAGGAATGTTTTGTGGTCTGCGCTGTGGTATGTGTGTTATGGAGAAGTGTTCAGAGGCTGTTCTTGGCAAAACATCTGTTAATGTGATCTTGGAGGGACTGGACTTGGTGACCCAGGTTGTCCTCATTGTGTACTGTACTCCTCCTGATTGCACCAGTGACGTGAAATATGCAGTAAATAATAGAATCTATAGCAGCTGCGCTTTCACATAATAGAAATGGCAGCAAAATTATTTCCTGGAGCAGCTTTCCAGAGCATCTGAGCCAACCATTCAGCTGGAGTAACCTGTTACAGCTCTGTCAAATTACACAGGACTCCATCAATTTACTGCAGCAGCAGATTTGGCCACCCTTGCTCCATCAGGAGTTAGTGGATGGGAGATTTACTTGTATAGGCACATGGGCAGAAATGCACACCCGGAGTACATACCAACACTTACCCAGAGCTCCTGTTTTGCTGGGATGGCAATCTGGTCTGTTAGAGCAAGTTTGTGTCAGCACAGCTCCCTTGATCTCAGTGCAGTGAGTGACTCCTGCGCTGGTGAGTAACCTCTGAGAGCAAGAAAAAGCTGGCAGGTATGCATGTGTTTGCGGGTCTGCACATGTGGACAGAGCACAAAGAAAAGAAGTTGTACTGTGGACTACATGTCCTATCTGCAGAGGTCTGAGGCAGTCACTTTGCTCAGGAGTGTGCCGAAATGATTGATGCTAAAAACGTTATACTGCTGCACTCCACACTGTGCATTAAAGAAAAGCTAATGTGGGGCATATTAAATTTTATTGAGAGTGGGTTTTGCAACTCTTTAAGAGGCCATGTGCCATGCTTCCTCTTTTAGGATCCAACTACCAAAATTAAAACCAATAAATCTTTCTAAAAATAACCTGAGAAAACTTTCTCCTGTGTGAAAATGAAGCGTGTTAATGTCCTCATGTGCCTTGATTTTCCAGAACAAAAAAAAAGAGCGCCTTGTTGGAAAGTGTTGTATATTCCTTTTCAAGATACCAAGCTCCATGTTGCCAGCTGTGCAAGACTGGGTGTAACTAATTCTGAGGCTCAGGCCAGTAACACCCTTAGGGGTGGGAGGAAGCTCTCTACTAATGGTCCTGGCTGCTACAGGCTGCCTGAAGAAGAACAGGATTTGGATCACTAGATCTGGGGAGGATGGAGCTGTGGGAAGGTGAAGTGCTTAAAAGTCAAAGAGATACAGACGTGTTGCATGGATTTTAATGAGGAATGCATTCTTTGCGGGCATGGCTGTGAACATACCTACTGTTTGCATTCAGTGAGCAAAGACATGTAAAAACTGTTTGCATAACACAAATGGGAAGTAGGTAGGTTGGTTTGTTCTCACAGTCAGGCGCTTTCAGCTTATATATATGGATCAAATTTACATTTATTGCAAAATATTGTGTACTCAGATTGTGGTGTATGTTAGGCTTGGTATTTCACTGTTGTGTATTGAATTATTGGAGGGAGAGGAGAGAGAGGCAGTAAAAGTAAGTAAGGTTCTGGAGAGGTGCTCATTTCCAGTTACAAGGGAATACAGTTTGCATAAGCAACAGAGAAAGAGATTCTCTTAGAGATTTTGGAGAATTTATTCTTTGTGTACTTGAAGGCAGAAACAGAAGTACTATTCAGATCTTTGTGCCTTTGTGTCTTCCTGTGCATCTAGTAAGTGCCTTGCCCAATT
This sequence comes from Numida meleagris, assembly GCF_002078875.1. Taxonomy (NCBI): domain Eukaryota; kingdom Metazoa; phylum Chordata; class Aves; order Galliformes; family Numididae; genus Numida; species Numida meleagris. Next base: position 96,498,519 of record NC_034411.1, on the reverse strand, counting down.
TGTGTAACTGCAGTTTGCACCCAAGAACTGTGACCAGTCCTGCATGAGTCTTCTGCTCAGAGGATCAGTAAGTGGTGGCAGTGGAGGAAAGCTCTCTTCCTGCAACTCAGTGGAACCAAAATATGAACAAATGTTTGGAAAGGGCAGCCCTGTGTGACCTCAGGTAGCCTTCTCATCTCAAAAGGTCTCTGAGTCTAGATTTTGGAGACTGTCTCCTGCTGCAGCGGTGGGATGTGTGGGATATGTACTACAAATACTGGTGGGAAGATTCAAACTTTCTGGAAAGGTAATGGCTGAGGGTCACAAATATACTTTGACAGCCTTTCTACTTTGCCCAAACGAGGCAGTAGTAAATAATCTTCATCTAAAACATCTCTTCTAATAGCCACTATTATATTGGCAGTAAGTACATAACAAGCCAGTGCTACACTGATAGTTTTGTGTTGATAAAAAAAACCCAGTCAAGACAAACACAGAAAATAGTTTTTTAAGATGCGTTTTGAGATGCTTTCTTGCAGCATTAAAACAGCTTACAGGAGATGTTGAAAACAAAGTGTAAGATACAGATATCCTATATTTGATTTTAAAGACTGGGGAATTACCTAGAAAAATCTGTGTTTTCTAAGTGGGCCTTAAGAAGAGTCCCAAATTCACTGCTGCACAGGCACATGAAATTCCAGCAGAGCACATTGGGCAGGGCCTGTTGGCAGCACCAGCAGTCAGAGTGGTCTCCAGCTAACAGCAACATATCCAGCGGGACATTTGCCACATGCTGCACCAGGAGCTAGATCCAGGCCTCCCAGGGCCAGGCCTTCCTAGGGATTGCTTTTGTTCATCTGAGCCATTTCTGCCTATTTCAAAAACCGTGACCAGTTAGCTGTAAGAACAGATGTGCCTGTGATATTTCTCTTCCTCTAAAGGTTACCGCCTAGATTGAGCTTGCTGCTGGCATGGCAGTTAGGCAGGAGGCAAGGGAGAGGAAGAAGTAAGAAGCCTTTGCTGTTGCATTTGCACATGTACTGAAGGACAAAGCAGGTTTTATTCAGTACCAGCCCTTGCATCAGGGACCATAGGGGGTGTGGCAAGGTGCTCTTTTCTTCCCCCTATCCTTACACCCAGGGAAGTCTGGCACACAAATGATGATGTAGCCCTGTGCTTTTCACTTTGGCATGTTCCCTCCAGTGCTGGGAGCTTTGGGGCTCAACCTAAGCCTTGAGAAGCAAGGAGAAGACACTCAGCAGGACTAGTGATGTGTGTGGGGAAGGGCTGCTGGGGGCAGTGAGGATGACCAGCCGTGAGGTGAAGCTGGCTGTGGCTCCTCATGGTGACTCAGGGCCCATGATCAGCTCCTCTGCTGTTACCACCTCTCCCGTTCTGTGCAGGGCAGCCAGAAGAAGTCTATAACTGTAGACTGAGGCAATTTCAGGATGTCACTGCTGCTGGAGAACACTGCAGTGGACAGGGAGTGCTGTTGAACTATGAAAGCCACTTTAAAAAAAGTTTCCTCATTTCACTCTACAGTGGGAAATAAAAGATCATTCTCTTGCATAAAATGTGATCCAAAGGCCAGAATCCTTCTGACAGGGCTGGCAGCATTACCTGGCGGTGGGGTCCACTGTGGGTGGGGAGCACTGGGCCATGGGCATTGCCACGCTGTGAGGACTGATAGAGCCTCGGACCTGCTCCAGCCTTCAGATCTTCACAGCAGCATTCCTTGTGTGACAGGCTTTTTCACATTTCCCCATTCAGCTGATTGTGGGTGCTGTGCTATTTTAAACCCACGTGGAAGTATGTTTTTAGGACCATCTGCTACCGGCCCTAACCCAGATGATACAGTTAGAGCCTGCCCACAGCATCCTCCCCTCCTTCAGGCGGTTCCAGGAACAAGCGGTGAGTCAGTCCTGCAGCTGAACTCATATTTAGCTAACCCTGATATCCTGCGTGTTGGAGGGAAAGGCACAACGGCCTTCCCAGGTGCAAAGCCTTGTTATTTCCATGAGTGAGAGGACCCCGCTTGGAATTAAAACAACAACAAAAAAAAACAAACCTAAACCAAAGCGATGTCATGTTAGTGCACCAGTGGCTCTCCTTCACAGTGAAATAACCTTTGCACAGCCTGAGTGGGGCTGCTTTATCCCTCAGAGGCTGAGGAAGGCCATGGGTCTGTCCCAGAGCGGTTTGAGGGCCAGGGCCTCCCGGCGGGTCCCGGCCTCCTGTCATCGAGCGAGTGTTGTTGAATGCGTGTCTGTGAATCCGGATGAGGCTCTTCCTCCACATGAAGAGCTTCCAAGCCTGAAATAAGGTTTCAGCTAGTGAATTGTCTAAAATAGCCTCCTAGAGCACTGTGTGACTAAGGACCTGTGTTTATAAGCTATTACTTCGTATATTTTGATCTTGTGCTCTTTGATCCCTGTGTAATCTAGCAGCAGCTTTCTGGCCATCCACTGTTTGGCAAAACTGGCAGAACTTGCCCTCTCCTTTGGACTGCTGCTGCCATCACGTTTCTCCTGCATGCACTTAGCATGCTGTACTGCTTGCCACCCAGCAGGTTAATGACCCATAATTATCTGCTCCGTATAATGAGGAAAGCTGAATATCTCCACAGCGGATATGGTAGCATCCAGCAAAGTGTTTCAATGTTAAACGATACCTGAGGCCCTGCCCTTCTCCCACTGAAGTTGACGGTGAATTCATTGACTTCACCAAGCTGTGAATTTTCCTAATTCTGCAACAGAGAGAAAAACACTCACTGAAGCTGTTGTCAGCATTACCTGCAAAATGAACGTGTACAAATTCAGTTTTATTTAGGCTACACAGTAACTATCCTGTTTTGATGCATATGGATTTAAATAAAGCGTTGTGAACCTCACTATTTAGTGCTGCTCACATGACACTGAATTTGCTACAGTACCCTTGAGACAGGCAGGCTTCATCCTGCCAAACAGAAACACCCCCAGCTGTACCGCGCTGCTGCAGGCTCCTTGGAGTTACTTCATCGCCGACCGACAGCTGTGTCCCCTGACCATTATCTGGTGGCCGCATACTTCAATAGCAGACTGTATGTACTGTATGCACTAGACTGCAGTGTGACCTGACAGCTCGGCTTCCTCTCCCAGAGTATATCTTCTGCTACTCTTTAGCATCCTACAGTTTATCTGTGGTCAGCTTTCTTACCCATTTCCTGCCAGCTGCTACTGGTCTTTTAGTCAGCTCTGCCAGGCATGCAGGCACTGGGGAGCTCTCTGAGCCTGAAACTGTGCTATTTCTTGGATACAGGCCTTGCAATACAAGACTTTAAATGCAAGATTTAAACGCAAGATTTCTTTGTATGCTGTGTAATGGCAACTAAGAAACGTCACTCTTAGAAATACCTCCAGTTTGTAACATGGTATTCATTTTATTTCAGTTCTTGCATTGTTGCAGTGTTACAGCTGGGGCTCAAGAAGCACACAGTAGTTTCTCACAACAGTTAAAACTCATTTCCTCAGCACAAGGACCCCAGCATTTGGTGTCCTTCCCCCCTCCCTCGCTGTGTTGTCCCACAGATATGTTAAAGCAGGTGTATGGTATTTCACAGGATGGTAATTCCTAAGCTTTGCACATTGCTATGTCTCCGTGCTGTGATGGAGGTGACAGCACCCAAGTGCAATTTGGAAGTATCCCTGCTGCTGCAGCAGGGTACAGAAACCACTCGTAAGCTTCCACAGAGGATCAGTGCTAGTAGATGTGTGACTTGCTCCTGTTACTCTTCTTGGGACTCATTTTTGGTTTATTCATGGGGCTATTTTTGTAGGCATCTGCTCTGGTGAAAGCCAAAGCTTTGGAGTTCAGGGCCACCAAGTGAGCATTTTCTCTTAGAGTGGCTTCTCCTGGGTGGTGGGTACGTTCCCTGAAATGCTCCAGACCCAAATGAAATGATTGTTCAGCAGGGCAGAAATCAGCTCCCTGGGCTGTGGGGCTGCAGCTGGCTGAACAAAATGGCTTCAAAACACTGGAAGGAGAAGAGCTCAAAGCCTTGCTCAGTTTCCCTTTTTTTTTTTCTTCTTTTTAAAAAAAAAAAAAAAAAAGGAAAAAAACACTTTAAACCTTTATGAGGTTTTTGTGTCAGCAAGTAATAGATCTTTATGCTGGGGTATAGGGCACAATGGAAGTTCCTGTGACTTCTTTCATGCTCTTTGCAAAGACCTGATGCATGCCATCAGTAGCTGTTTCCTCTGTGAGTCAGTGTAGGGAAGGCATGGATAAGTCCATGACCTGCCTGACAGCAGGAGTGCTTAGGCGAAAGGCTGAGGCAGACCACGTGGAATATCAAAGGAAGGAAAAGTTGTGCTCAAGTGCTGGACTTCAGTGCCAGCCTTCTGGGGGACTGAACATTCATTGCATGGTCTCTCATGTGAGATACAGAGAAGAAATGTTTTCCTGCCTTTCAAACAGTTGGAGGGATTGCTTCCATTCTTTCCCATTCAGCATTCATTCTGAAACCTAATGATGGCAGCTGGGGATGAGGGTTCCAAAGCAGTCTTTGGAGGAGCTTGTCAATCTCCGTGGTCTGTTGAGGATACCTAGAGAGGTTTGTCTCACTATCCTAGGGCCAGCATGTGTGAATATTCTGTTTTTAACATTCATCATTGTTGCCAGCTTTCTTCTGCTTGCTTCAGTAGACATTGCTAGGAAAAAAAGCTTTATCTGTCCATTGGAATACTGCTGGAAAATACCAATTAGATTTTTCTGTATCTGCAGTGGGGCTCCTGAAATGTATTGAGGGAGTTTTACTTTTAAAGGATGGAAAGGGCTGTTGCAATCCTCTATTCAGATCTCCTGCATAACATAACCCATAAAAAACCCACTATAACTCTTTTGCATCTGATGCATTAGACTTACTGAAAGTCATATTTCAATGAATCCACTTGACCCAGAGATGCAGATCTACCAGTGTACCTATTTGTCCCTCAATTCCTTACCACTCTATCATTTTTTTTTCAATCAGTTGTAGCATTTAATAGCAACATTTTTTTATTTCTCCGGATAATTGCTAAGGGTAGTGAGCAGCACTGGGCTAAGATGAGGTTTCTGTGGGATCCCATTAGGCATCCTCTGAAGATGAGGATGATTCAGTTAGGATTGCCTTTTTGAGCTCTGTTGGCTCATCACCTTTTAATCGATTTATTATGAGGTACATTCATTCTGGATAGTGCTAATTATTTTAATCAGTGCCACGTGGGACTGAGTTAAATGCCTCACAGATGTTGAAACACACAACGTAGACACAGCTACCTTTATCAGCTCAACTTGTAATTTCACTAAAAAGCAATACTGAACTCATTTGACAAGACTTTCCCACAAAGCCATGTTGATGACTATTAATTACACTGCCATCTTTTGAGCCTCTTTCAACTCTGACTCACGTGAGCCCATCGGTGTGGGATGTAGCTGCAATGCAGATGAGCCATGGGAGAGGGTTCCCCATGGCAGAGGGAACTTACTGAGCTGTGTGATCTGCGGGTGAGGAACTGCACAGAGAACTGGTAGTCTTGAAAGGGCAGGGAAAAAGAGACAGCTACCTTGTTAATCCATCAATCCACTTATTCCTTGCTAGGAAAAAAAAAAGTGACAGGCTAACCTGTGACTACTCAGGCTGCTTGTTTTGCCCTTGGTAAACAGTGACGCCTCGTGAGTTTTTTACTAGTCTCCTGAAAGTTCTCAGCAGTCCAGGATGTGTTAAAAATCAGCGTGGACTTCTTGGAGAACTCTTTGGCACGTTTCTTTAATATGCTAGGGTGCAATTTACCAAGTGCTGCAGATTGAAAAAGGTTGAGTTTTGATAGCTGCTGTTTAACTTTCTCATAAGTAACTGATGGAATAGAAAGTGTTTCCTTATCGCTGTGAGATAAGAATACAGCATCCTGCTACTTTCCAAATACAAACCAGAAATATTTATTGAATGCTTCTGCTTTTATGAATTGTGACTGACAATTTTGAGATTCCTATCTGGCATTGGAGCTATCCATTGTTGAGATTTTGTTTGTTCCTGATATATTTAAACAGTTCCTCTTTATTGTTCTTACTGGCTGCAGATTTGCACATTGGTACCTTTAATTTCCTACGGTAATTTCCTTCACTGCTGATATATATGCATCCACACTGTCAAATCCAGATTCAAGACCAAAGTCCAAACCACCCAACTTTTAATGATTCCAGGCCCTGTTTTTGTCTCAGTTCAATATAAAGCAGCAGCTATAAAGCTTGGATCAAGGTTTAATTTCTGAATTTCACAACCCTTTCCCCCAAATCCAGAAGAGCTGTTTCAGAGTTATGTCTTATTCAGTGGCTCTCAGTCTTTCAACATCAAGAGCAGAAAATAAAAATGCTCATTGTTTTTCATTTCTGTGAACAAGCCATCCCACAGCTCTTTATGCTATGACAAAAATATCTGGATTGGTTTCTGGGGGCAGGTACAGCCCTTAGTGAAGAGGTGGATGGGGCTACCTGTCCTCTGCTCCCAGGGAGGGCTGAGACCCATTGCAGGATAGGCTGCAGAGGCCAGAGGATTTCTGCAGGCAGAGAGCAAGTATTGAGAATGGAGGCTGAGTCCCTGTGCTTTGTGCCAGGTGCTGCTGGGGTGCATGTGAATAAGGGAAGGCAGGAAGCAGTGGATCAGTGGGGAGTAATGAATGCATCTGGGCTGAGGCCATACATACTGCCTCACTGTCCTCCTGTGTAGTTGCTTGCATCACTGCTCAGCCGTGTGTATGTGGATAGGAGAGCAAACTTGAGTGCTGCCTTGCTTTTAACTTTGGAGGTGGGTGGAAGCAGTATCTGGGGGCATTTGGGTGGGATGGGGGGGACTTTCTCCTTTCTTCCCTTGCAGCTGCTGTGAAAGGTGGTTTATGCCCTTCTTGCTGCAGTCTCTTTACCAGCACGCTGCCATGCACCGCAGTTGTGCCGAGATGTTGTGCCTCAGTGGCTGAGAAAAGCCCTTCCAGGTGAGTTGTTATTTGTGATTGCAGCTGGGTGACCATTTATTGACTCTAGCAGTGGGTAAAGTTATTTAGAAAGTTATGCAGCTGGAAGAGCACTGCAAGCCTGGCTTACAACTCTCCTCTCTTTCCCAGTAATAGACTTTGATTTGCCGTAGTTCATTTCCCTCTGAAGTCTGCTTTTTGTAGATAACATAAAGCACTTGGCATAGTGGTTGATAACTGAATGTATGAAGCATGACATTTTCCTAGATATGGTATGCCATATGAACACTTGTCTTTTGTATCAAAACCTATAAACAAGAGTTGACTGAGGGCAAATAGCTTGCTCAGGCCCTTGGGAGAGGCAGGGAGGAGAGCTGGCACAGAGGGCAGTGGGATGTGGGTGCAACTATGCAAGGTGGGCACATGGCAAGACAAGGCCAAGGGCAAAGGATTCCCGTTACCCAGGTGGTAGTGGGTGAGGTGTCTCATGATGGCGATGGAGAAAAGACCTTTTGGGAATTTAATTTTTGCCTTGCTTGTTTTTCTGCCTGTTGATTGGAATACTGAGATTCTTTTCTGTCTCTGGAGCATAGCATCTTCTGCCGCCTCCCCCAGCCTAGTGAAACACCTGGATTTGGCGTTAAGGACAGGGAGACCTCTCCCGGGCCTGGTCCTGGCCAGCCATGTGGGGCAGCTGATAGTGTCCGTGCTGAGACCCCGTGAGGCTGTTCACTCCCCTGTTTCTCCCTTAGCCACCCGCAAAGAGAAGCTAAAAATAGCAGCCAGGCTTACAGAGTTCTGGGAAACTTTAATTCCTTCGTATGAACAAAGCACTGAGCTCTGTGGCTGGGAAGCACTCCACACTGGGAGATGGAGCATTGTATGTATCAGTGAACTATGTGGTATATTTTAAAAGTAATGAGGCTTTGTCCCTTCAATTTTGCTACTAAAGCTTTGCTGAGAGCTGCATTCGCACTGCTGCATTGCTGAGGGTTACTAAGGGTGCGTGTGAACCAAGGAAAAATGCCTGCCCTCCTCTGCAGCTCCGAAGGGTTTGTACCAGCAGGCTGCTTGGAGCTGGGCTTTGTTGTGCAGTAGGGCTCTGGCCAACACAGGACATACACAGAGGGGGAAGCTGCTTAGACATTGGCTCCGGCTCTGTTTTAAGGCAAAGTAAGCTTTGCCTTTGTTTGACCAACTTTGTATGAGAATCAGATGTGTTTTTGCATTGGGTTTTTACGTTCTGTTTCAGTAGTACACGTATAAGATATCCAGAGGCACAGGAACTGAAACTGAAGAAAACATTTGTGGGGTTCCACAGAGACGGAAGCTGCCACTGGTTTGCACGTGCAAATCCTGCTGGTGGACTTTGGGGCTTGGAAGGAGAGCCTACTGCTTGCTAATAATGAAAACTGAACCTAAAACTGGCCACGTTCAAATTCCCAGTGCCCAGCAAGCTGGAGTGTGGGGACTTAAGGCTGAAGAGAGGGGCAAAACCAGGTAAAGATGTTGTTCTATTTATTTTACTGCTTAGAGTTGATTAGAGTTGGGTGAAAATGATTAGCTGAAAGGATTCAGAGTAAACCAATTTAAAATGTAATTATGAAGGGCTCAAGATAGCGTGTGTGCATAATTATGTTTCTTGCCTGTGTGCACTGTACTCGGTGATTTTCTTCTGCAGAGAGTGAAAGGGGGAGGCTGGGTGTTGCAGGATGGCAGCTGCCAGGCTGTTTCTGCTGGCCTTACCCTGCATCCAAAAGCGCTCTGCTGGCCAGCGGTAGGCTGAGTGCCAACCTGTGTGGACATGGAAAGGGTGGTGGGCTGTAATGGGGGAGAGTTGGGGGCTAAAATTCATTTGGTCATTGGAGGTGAAGGGTGATTGATTGATTGTGGGCCATGATACCAGACAAGAATGTTTGGATTAGGCAGTGAGTGAGCTGTGCATGGCGGTGTGTTTTGGACAGAAGGTGAAAGGATGCTGTGGGTGACTGATGCAGCCGCCATGAGGCCTCCCCTCAGCCTCCTCTGGAGGAACCGATCCAACTTCCAACCATTAGCTGAACCTGCGCAGCCCTAGAAAATAAGCAGTGTTGATCCATATTGTTTTGTTGTTCCTTTTTGCTCTTTGGGTGTCTGCTTTCTGTAATTGGCCTTCACCGGTTTGAAAGCTGCTCAGGCAGCAGTGCTCCTCTAGTCTTCAAAGCCTGTCTTGCAGCAGGCAGAATGCAGCTGGCTGCCATGTCGGCACTTTGGACACGGTTGCTGACACTTTTTGGATGTGGGCTGCAAGATAAAGATATTCCACTGGGACAGGCACACTTTCATAGCAAGAAACCCTTGTTTCTGTTCTGTCCTTTGGTCGGTACTGGTATGTGTCTGAGGTTCCTGGTGATTTTTTCAGCTAATCCTTTTCCTATTTAATCATTCAGTCAGCACTGATGTGTGCCTCTGAATAATGGCCTAGGGACCAGAACTTCTAGCCAAATCTTATGTCTTTCTAAAACCACAAATCAAACTTTGAAAAGTTGGTGCAATAAGAAATAAAGCTCCCCAGTAAAGAGAAAGGAATCCTTCAGCAGTTGTCATCTTAACTCCTAATACCTCATTGCAGGACAGAGCTATTTTTGGAAGGTGGCAAGGGAAATGAAAAAGGGTAGCAGTGCCTACAGGTGATAATGCTGACCTGTTTTTCTGGCATTCATCCAAATGCTAGGCCAGCTTTGCTTGAAATATAGGCGATTCATTAATTGAATTGCAAGCAGATAGTGTGGTGCAGAAGCGCAGCTTTGGATATGCTATTGTTTCAATAACCTGAGTTTTAGCTGTTCCGCTTTAAAAACTAATGAAGCAAATAGTGTTATGACACAGATGTAGGTAATGAAAGTGTGTCAGGGAAAGGCAATTAACCTCTGTATCAATAAAGTCTGTCAAATTAATAAAATATTTTTAAGATATTATGATAGTTAATAAGAAATATCTAGGCGATAAGTATTCAGTGCCTCAAGCCTTGTGGAATCATTTATATATTTGACGATTCGATGTAAAACTTCATCAAGGAAAAGCAGAAGGCTATATCCTCTTTGAACAAGTGTAAATGACTAAAAAGTCACAGCTTGCTGGGATGAGTTGTGGATTTCTCAGATCCCATTGGTATCGTGTCCCTCCTACTGCAGCTAAGGTCAGTATGCTTATTCCCACTATGAACATCTCTTTATCTGTTTTATTATCACTTCTCTGCTGGACGTTTGCAGGACATTTGGAGCTGAAATACCACTGATTAAAAACCAGAGCAAAAACCCAGCTGTCTGGCTGGAGAAATGGGACTGTATAAGACAGTTGCTCAGAGCAGGAGAGGGTTCTCTCTCTCCCTTGTCATTTTTGATTTCTCCCAAACTGTCCTACTGAGAGCGGCCATGAAGCTGACATAGAATGTGAACCAAAGCTAGGTCAGTTAAATACAGGCTCTAAATTCTTTAACAACTTTTACATAATATTTCATAGACATGTAGACATGACTGCTCCCATGGGAGAAACAGGAATATTTCTGATTCCAAGTTAATTTCCTAATGCATTAATGTTGTAAGAGGCGTGCTATGAACATCACTTAGCAGCTTCATGGTGTATTCTGAACAACTTAGTGAACATCACACCTGCAGTTCTGCCACATTGCAATATCACCAAAGTTGCTTGACTCTGAGGCATTAAAGGTACAAATACTCTAAAAAATGTAGACTGACCTCACATGCATCTTTTATGATATGCAGCTGTAAAACATTCTCTTACCTTATTTGCAAACACTTAAGACCAATGCTTTTAGGCACTGTACGGATGAAACCTCTTATTGCGCCAAGAGCAAGGTCACCTGCCATGTTTTCTTTTAAAGTGAAACCTCTATAATGTCATGTCTCATATTCTCATTGCTCATACTGGTAGATCTATGACAAAAGCAAAGATTTATCAAGGGCTTTCATATCTTAAGAATGTCCTACCCCTATACTTCCAGAAACGTCACTGTTAAAGGTGTTAAATAATGCATAAATATTAATAATTAACAATGAACACCTCATAATTTATCATTATCAAAGGGCACATGATTCTGATTATGGCCTCCGTTCTTCTGCTCTTCCACACTGCAACCTCAAACCTCTCCTGGCATGAAGGACCTTGGCTGTGCCTCCCAAACCTCCAACCAGGGTCAGGACTTCTTTGGATGAGAAATGTTGTACTGGTGAGCAGCTGTGGACCCGAATGACAACCTTTCCCTTGTACAGAGAGCCTGAAACTCACCCTCTTTGCATACGTAAGTCCTTTGTCTGATTTCAAGTAATTTGTTTTAGAGGTGATTGATCCGATAACCACCAGGGTGCATGTCACATCTTGTTCAGCATATAGAAGGGCCCGTAACTTTAACAACCCTGTCTCAGTAACAGATACCAGTGCAATCTGACTACTCAAATGGTCTTCCTTTTTCAGAATCTTGACCTAATGGATGGTCTGGTAAGTTCTGAGTTCTTTTCAATGAACAGTTGCTTGGGAAAACTACTTTCATGCTCTTTTAATTACACAGTAAAGATTATGTAAAATGCTAATTTTTTTTTTTTAAATCTTATCTATACTTTAAGAAGCTTTGGAAAAATTAATTAAGCATCCAAACTACCAGCTGGGGTAGGTAAATGTTTCTATCTTGGTTTTGCTGACAGGGAACTTGAGGCACAGTGCTGTGTGAAGCCTGAATCCACATGTCTGGGATTCAGAAAAAGACGAGGAAGATCAGCACCTGCCAGGGAGCAATTAATAGATTAACAGAATAAGGTGTGAGTGGCTTTCCCAAGGACAAACTACCATGTTATGGACAGGCAGTACTAAGCATTTGAGTTAATGAGTTACCAACAGTGAGCTGAACTGTGAAGACCCACAGGATACGTGCTCCTAGTCCCAAGTGTTGTATGTGATGATAGTATGAACTGCCATGAATGTTTCACTTAGCATTTGCTGTGCTTTAAGATGGACTTGCTGTAGCCTAGCTGATTTTCTAGGCCATACAGCATCTTGATAACTGCTGGTCCTTTGTCCCTGTGTCAAAGTCCTCCCTCCTGTGCTGTGATCCATAGGGATTCAGAGGCTGGCTCTATGCATCCAAGCATGGGAGAGCAGCTAAAAGATCCACTTTGGCTCTGATTGTTCTCAATAGTATCCACAGACCTTGATGATTTCCGCATCTGAAATACTTTCTTAAGGAAGTTCTTCACTTAGAAAAGACCTCAGTTAAATTCAGTTTTCCTGTTGGTTTAGTAGCTTTTACTGAAAATGGCAGAATTTACCATTCATCTATACTTAATGATAAACTTCTACAAGAACCGTCACTCATCTATGGGCTGAAAACAGCCCTTCATCATGCACTTTCTGTTCAGCTGTATCCCAGTCCTCATCAACAGCTCCCCATAGGAACTGTTATATTAAAAATGCAATGACAGAAATGTTGCTTTGTTCAGGACTGTTTGGGAACACGATGAATGCTGTGCAGATGTGCATATTGAAACCTTTGTATCTCTAGGAAGCACACTGCTGTATTTTGGTATGTTTTTCACTAAAGCCCTAATTAACACCAGTAAGCAGCATGCTTGAAAGAGTTAAAGGAAAATAGGTTTGAGGAAATATTCAAAGCCCTGTGTAGGTGTTGCACTTTTGGCCATGCAGTTGTATTCATACTTGCAAAAAGCGGAATGGGAAATGTGTCAATTGCCTCTTTGCAGATGCACGTAAGCCTGTGTAAGCACAATGCTGGTTGCCACATAATTGTAGCACAGGGCTGTGTCCCAATACCCCAATTTCTGTTTGTGACCCTGTGTTGGCCTGGTACATGACAAAGGACAAAGCATTCAGCTTCTCCAGGTCAGTGTCATCACAAAGTGGGGTGACCACACATCCACAAGAATCAGCTGGTGCTGCAGTGTTCAGAGTGCTGTCAAGATCCTGAGTACAAAGCTCAGTGTTGGTCACAGTGTTATCTTCCTTACTGTTAAGTGTGAGTATCTGCTAGGTTGGGATGTTAGAACTTATCTGCAAAGTGAGTGGCCTGAACATGTGATAGTCTGGCTGAGGCTCTGTAACAGATATTTCCCTTTTTGCTTCTGTGGGATGCTAACATTTCTCAGGCTCCTATACAAGTCTGTGATAGAAATGTCAGTAAGAGGTATGACCTACGAGAAACCTGGGCACTCTGCTGAGATGTGTTTCCTCAACTCTGCCTGCAGTATTGAAAGCATAGATGACAACAGACATCAACAGCAGTATATTTTTAGGCATTATGTATAATATATGAAAGTATAAATGCATTATAGAGCTATATTTGAAAAGTGAACTTCTAATATTCATACGAAGTTTCATCTGTGAGGATTTCTTCCCGGGAAGAGAAGAGAGAAAACAGAAGGGTCAGTGTATGACAGATGCACAGGGGGGAAGTGGGCTGTCACACTGCAGGGAGGCGCTGAGATGTCACAGCGATGGGCAGGCTGCTCAAACCTGAGCAGAGCAGAATATACTGTTTGGAAAACCGAGCAGACGTAGAAATCATTAACTGAGTTAGTGAGAAATGGTACAATTTTTAAATAATATGCAATCTGGAGAAGTCTCTATAAAACAGGTGTTAGAGTTTGAAGTTGAACTTTTTACGTTTGTCCCTAAAGGCAGATCTGTTAAGTTTTTTTCCCTGAGAGGGTATAGGCTTGAGGGGAATCACCTGTACCACAGCGGTATCCTTTGCTTTTAGAAATGGAACTGCAATCTGCTGCCTGTGCTGCTCTAAACTGACCTTTGAGTCTGCTCTAGCAATCCAGTATCTGTTTTCTGAGCCTAAGCTTTAAGTTGCTGGCTTTGCAGCAGTCTCCCCAGAGAGCTTTGAGGCAGTTCATCAAAACAGGTGGAAGGAAGAATATGTTGTAATAGATCTTTCATTCTTGCATATGAGTAACGAGGAAGAACAAAACATGCTGTCTGTGGACATAATTTTTCTTTAGAAACCAATCATACCAGGACCATAAATATGAGCAGTGTATTACAGGTGCTACATGCAGCCTTAAATACTCTTTTCTGGTTCCGAAGTGTATGCATTGGTGTGATTTTGTTATGGACAGAGAGAAATATTGTCTTTTTTCTGTGACAGCTCAAATATTGCTTTAAACAAATTGCTCCCAAGACGTGGCTGTAGCTCATCTCAAACGTTTTTATTGTCTGAATAGCTCAATCCGAATGATCAGAGCTTGTGTTCAACTTCCTAAGTAAGTTAATGAGCTACTTAGAGTACTTTGTGATTAGAGTTTAACCACTGTCTTGGAATTTCTGCTTCTGCTTTGCTTGCTCAGCACTAGTATAGCTCATTCACCATTCAAGTTATTTCCTAAAGCTGTCTAAAGCTTCCTATTCTCAGTACCTGAGCTCCAGTCTCCCACAAAACTTGACTCTTCCTATAGGTCTCATGTGTCCTGAAGGATGTGTACCTCCACCTGGGACAAGCTGTTCCTCCCTGGGACTATTCTAGCAGCTTTTGTGAACTTCCAGAGACCATTTGGAAATGAGTGTGATGTTGAAGCTAGCAGCTCTGCTGCCCAGGAGATTGAGTTGCTGTCATATTGCATCTGACTTGCATCAGATCAGAGTTTAGGATTTGGGTGATTTGTTCCTCAGATTAATGTCAATCTGTTTTAAATTAAAACACCCTGGGGCAAATCCTTTGCTGTGATCAATGAACTGTCTGGCTGCAGTCAACCAACATTGCAACAGACATGAATTTGGCCTCCAGGTTCATTGCCTCATCCCCTACAACATCACTTTCCTTATGTGATTCAGACATCAAGCCTTTGATCCTGTAAGTTGTTGACTGTCTTCCACTGAAATTAGTGAGAATGGAGGGTGCTTTTGTGTTCAGCACCTTGTTGGTTTGGCCATAAGAAATGGACCACATATCTGCTCTACCTGAAAGATAATTACAGTGTGTCTGTGAACAGGAAATCTGCTTTGCACCTGTTTTTATCACTGGAACAAAAGGCACAGGAAGTATTTGGAAAATGAGGAACACACCTGTGTGTGAGTGTATAACAAAGCATCTTTATATATAATCATTTGCTATAAGTTATTTTAGAGTTGACAAGCTGTTTTTCAACTTCACGTCACCACTGCCTGATGCATCTAATTAATCCTGTTCTCCAGCTGACAAATATCAGCTGCTCTTTCTAAAATGTGGTTTCGCCCTTAAGTACATCCCTCTGGCAAAGTTAAATATTAATTATCTTTTTGTATTTTATGATTATTCATGGGTGCTAATGTCAGTACACAACAAATGGATACGTCAATACTGCAAAATATTAAAAGTGTTGTTTCTGAGCCTCTGCAGCAGCTGAAGGTGAATGCAGCAGTTGCGGCTGGCTGGTGCTGGCAGCCATGCAGCAGCGGTGAGACTCCAGTGCTGTGCTTGGTGCGCAAGGGCACTGGACCTGGATGTGAGAAATGGGCCTTCTCTTCCCAGCTTAGATGCTGCTCTGTTTTATACTTGCACAGATTGTTTCACCTTTTACTCCTCTTTGTGTATTTACTTTGCAAGGCACAGAGCAGCTCAGACATTGTGGAGCCTGGATGCCTCCCATGTCTATATTTTGTAGAGCTGGGATGGTCTTCTGCTTAGCATTTGGGCTGAAGCTTTTTGGGGTCCTCCTGCCCTCCTTTTATGCCAAGGACAGTGGGAGCCAGTGATGGGCTCTACTCTTAACTGTCTGTCATGCTTTGTCCTAGTGCTTCAGTAATTCCTTCCCTCGGTCTGCTGCCACCCCTCAGGCAGAAGAGCATGGTCCTTCACTTGGGAAATGTGCTCAGATTGCTGGAGCCTCTTTGTTGCCGTGCGAGTAGGTGGTTATCTCACACAGATCCCTACTTTGCTTGTCTGCTTTCTCTCCAGTACCCACCCATGTCAGTATGTCTTCCTTCAAAGCCAGTTGTGTGCATGCTGGCCTTGTGCTTAAGCTCAAAAATGGACACTGAGCAGAGAGATTACATTGCAATCATGTTTCCTGAGACCTGTTATACCAGCTATACCAACCGTGAGACATCCTCAGCTGTTCCCACAGAAATGTAGTGTCACCTTGCTGCCGCACTGACATGAAGGCTGATGCTGTCATTCTCTTTCCTCTTGGAGACCTTGTATTTGTTCTGTCCAGCCTGAACTGCAGCTGAACTCATTTGCTGGCCCCATAAAGCAGCCTGGTGCAGCTCTGCAGTCCCTTATCCCTTGTGCTTTTCAAAGCATTGTGGGCAATTTTGAAGCTGTTCCCTTCCTCAGATGGCACTCAGGGTACGCAGGTTCACTTTTATCTCAATGTCTTTTGCTCGCTGCAGCTCAATCCATCTCCATGTAGATCAAAAAGATGCTGAAATACATGGGGATTTCCTGTAGCTGTTCCCTTGACATTGACCTGCCTTTCTGACCCAGCTTTGTGAATGTTTTCTGGCGTGACTAGCATTTTCCTACCCACATCACACAACCCAGCGTGTCTGCAGCCCATTGTACTGGACTTGCCTTGCCTTCCTTTCTGCAGCCAGAATGTGAAATAGTAACTGACATTCGTTAGAACCTGGGCTAACATTTTGGAAACATGTAGATGAAAATTAAACTCCATCCAAGAGCGGTACATATTAAAAGCCCAAAATGTTTGCGGATTTACACATTGTAAAGATAAAAATTATCAACATCTGTTTGCATTGTGAGTGCCCAGCTTTGGAAATGGGTGCAAATATCTGTGCCTAGGTACCTGTCACTTATTTAGGTTGTGGTTTTATTACATGAGAAGTTGCATGTTTCTCTTTGTGGTGCTGTGTGTAAAGAAAGTGATATAATTTGACACCCAGTGGAAGTGTTGGAGAATGCTATTTCTTTGCATGTTAGGTACCTGCTGAAGATCCAACTCATGGCCATAAGAAACTGAGGTGGGTAGAGTCCA
Source organism: Numida meleagris (assembly GCF_002078875.1). NCBI lineage: Eukaryota > Metazoa > Chordata > Aves > Galliformes > Numididae > Numida > Numida meleagris. The sequence continues at coordinate 96,481,571 of NC_034411.1, read as the reverse complement.
TGTGAACATGAAAGCTCCTAAACTGGCAGTCAGGGAGGATATTCAATCATTATAATTATTTCCAAGTAATTTAGCATATCTCTAATTATAATATGAGGTCATCTTGATGCAAAAAAAAAAAAAAGTCTAATTAGACACAATCTCTTTTCAGATACTTGTAATGGATTCCAGAGGAAAACCTTTCAGCTTCTCTTATTGGGAACTTTTAATTATTAATTTACAATTTCTTTTGTAATTAATTTTTTTGAGCAAACAGGGCAAATCAATCTATTTGAATTAATGAACATTTCCTCCTCGGTTTCCTAGTCCCCTCTCCCTGTTACTCCTTTTTTTTTTCCTTCCATTTATTTGAATATTTCTCCAATTTATTCCTGTTTGTTTGCAACCAGTGAGTAACGATTCCAAGCCATAGGTGGGCAAGAGACTGCAGCACCAGGAAGGGCACAGCTCAGGGAAGGAAGGGAGGCAGGCAGGCAGGCTGGTTGCATTGGTCACCTTCACGTAGCTGAAAACACCTTGTGTCAGGACTGGTCATGGCAGCAGCAGAGTTAAGCAGCACTGTGGGACTAAGGCAGGACAGAGTAACGGAACGGTGGAAAGGGGAAACCACAACCACAGAGAGGGAAATTGATAAGCACCCCAGCAGGAAAAATGACTGATCTGCATTTGCTAAAACAACAACAACAACAACAACAACAACAACAAAAACATTATAAGCTGAATATTGTTTCACCTTGATACTTTATAAGAAAGCCTCTATGAGATCAGATTTGCAAAGAGCACCTGGGCAGTATTCACAGAAACATATCTTTACTAGTCAGCATTCATACGGTCACTTTCTCTTTCCAGTGTTTATACATATCTGTTCTTTACCTTACACAGATGCACCATACGCTCCACAGCAGACAGATTTCTGCTTTGATGCATGCTCTCCCTTTCTTCCATTGGAGCTGTGAATCTCGCTAACTGTGAGAGGCAACGCTGTCCAGTGGTTTGAGCTGTAGGCTGGGTGCCAGGAACTCTTGTCCTGATTGCTTTCCTAACTCATTCGGTATTTTCTGTCTCTGTCAAGCAGCTGAAGCTTTTGTCAACACCCACAGTGGTCCCACAGTGTCACGGGAAAGTGACAAGAAAGCTGTGTTCCTCACATGGTCTCTGATGTAAGACATTCTGGTTTTCTATAGAATTGGAGTTCTCAGTAAACGAGGAACCCTAAGTTAGCAGATGTTTTTGTCTTTTCTTCTTGTTTTCTTCATCTGTTAAAGATATGTAGCAATATCTAATTCCCTTGGACATTGCAAAGATTAATTCATGTTTGTAATGTACTTTGAAGATAGAAATTGTTAAGTTGTATTAGCTTAGAGACTGTTTTTCTGTTAAACAGGATCTTTAACTTTCCTATAACTGACCTCTGCTGATCTCAGCATGTACTTAATGTATTTGGAGTTGTATCCAATAGGAGAAGTTTAGATTCAGGGACAGAATGACCATGAGACAGGAGAGTTGTGAGATAGTAGATTGCTGCTTGGAGATGCAATCTACAATCTCAATTTGAGAAGCAGATCAAGGTGAAATAGTGTTCTGCCCTAACAGATGCATTCATCTAATTTTCTGGTCAATTAAAAATCAGCCCAGACAATGCACGAAGACTAGGGAGATTAAATAGAGTCTATAGAAATATCTCAGGGAACAAAAGAACCAAAGAAACTGAGTCCACTGGGCTGGAGCAGTCAGAGCAGTCCTAGTAAGATGCAGTGCCCGTTCTGTGAACTTTACTGTGCTAAATGAATTGTGGTATTCATGATTACTTCTATAATAGTAAATAAAACAGGCCAGGAGACTGCTCCTTGGCCTCAAGGCCAGCCAATGTGTTGTGGCTTTTGACCATAAAGTCTCTTCCCCTCCCACCTCAACAAGGTGGCCCATGCAAACCGTGCATTAGGAATGGTTGCTGGCTATTGCTGCAGCGTGTCCAGGCATTGCTTCTGAGTGAGCTGGTTGCCATGGCACAAGTGGGTGCCAAGGGCTGTGCTGACAGCCCCACAGTGGGGTGATGTTGTGCCAGGACCTGGCCCTGTGCCCTCTTTTGTTGCCTAATGCAGATAGCCTGTTTGTCTTTGACTCTCAACCGCATCCTGCTGTTCCTTCAGCCTTTCCTTGAATTCTTAGCTTGAATTCTTGTTTCATTTATTTGTCTTGAAATAGCATTACCAGGGTCTGAACCGCCCTCTGGAGCGGGTCAGAACTCCCAGCACGTGGCTGCTTGATGAGCAGAGGGAGATGGGAGTTCTTCAGCACAGAAAAGAGTGTAGGGCTGCACACCTAGATGGACTCTGCATGAAGAGTAAAGGGGACAACACCCTGCCTCTGCAGAACAGGGCATGTACAGAACACAGTGCATTTGCAGGGCAATTCTCTGGGCTGTCATTTCCCGATTATAGCCAAGATTTTAGGCTGTAATAACTTTGAGGCAAGGAAGTGGGTCTCAGCTAACAAAATGCCTTCTGAATTCAGAAGGCAGTGGAAGTTGGTAATACTATAGCTTTAGAAAGTGAGGTGGAAAGTGATTATGAGACCTAAATAGCTTACTCCAGAACTAATTTCTTCCAATTTGCAAAGCTAGAGAGTGTCATGTAGATAATTTTTAGGTTTCTGTGTGTAGTTACACATACAAGTGTCTTTATTTGACAAAACACTGGGAAAATTGGATGATGATCTGAAATTAGAGGCTGACTCAGATGATTGGAATTTAATTTGTCAGGGAGTGAAATTAGTAGCAATGAATATAAGACATGAAATGACTTTATCAAATTTTCTCCACAGATCTTCTTTTACAGGAGAAAGAGTGTACAGCACATAAAAAACAACTCAAAATATTATAATAACTGTAAAATGATAGTCACTTCTAGCATATGGCAGAAAGAAATGAAAACCAAACCCCATTGCTTTCTAGGAATGTGCAGACTGTCATTTATATTTAAGCTCTCCCACCTCCAATGAAGAATGGAGGGAGGACTGAACGTACATCCCTCTTGTTCACTTAGTAAGAAAAGCTTTCAACACTGTAGATTTTAGGATGCAAGCTTACGGTAGACACACATTTAGCCCATCTCCTGAATGGTACTGCCTTTTGCCACAGAAGCCAAAGGCAAATTGTGTGTTATCCCAAACCAGTCTTCAAATAGCAACACCTGTAGTATGGCAATTTTGTTTTTCTGTAGGAGAAAAGTGTTCTTCTTGGACAAAGAAAAAGGAACTTTTCAGTCTTTGCAAGGACCTCAGAAAGGAGAAATCACAAGATGTTATAAAATAGATTTAAGTGGAAAAATAACAGCCTGGGATTTTTTTTAAGGGCAAGATGAGCTGGAATAAGTACTTATGTCTCCTACTGAAACATCTAAAATGCAAAAGTGCATCTAGAATCTAGGAGCAAGGGTTGGGCTATGGAAAAATAGAAATCAGCATTCCTTGGCCAGGGAAACAGATGTAATCACGAAATAATGTCAGGCTAGAGAAGCATGATTTCTCTGCAAGTGTATGTCCCCTCATTCACCTGAAAGATTCTTATCTGTTTTCCCTCCTAAAGTGTGTGTATATATGTAGATTACTCATACAGATTATTTTGCTTCCTTTCATGCATCAAAATGCTTTGCTATTGTAAGGAGGCTTTTGACTCGTGGTTGCAAACTGCTGTGAAGACTGTCCCAGAGGTGACCTTCTGATGATTCTGAGCTGGATTTCGGGCATGGAGATACTGGAGACACAGACCCAAGCTGATGATAGGCACTGGCCAACCTCTGTTATGAGGGAGTTTATCTCACTGGGGCTGCTGTGTGATACACTTGCAGCACTGGCTGAAGCCTTTCTACTGTTTCGTCTATGGGAGGAAGAGGAAGAAGATGGGAAGATCTTGTGAACTATGCGGTGTTCTAGGCCTAAGGGTTAACTACTCTACCAGCCCAGTCTCATTGCTGGCATGAGAAGTGTTGCCAGTTGCCTCATACCTGACATTTTCATGGCCCAGTTTTCACTCTGCTTTGGACATCGTAGCTTGAAATCCCGATTGTGCTCCTCTACAGTACATCTTCTCAATTCATCCTGTAGTGCTGTCTCTACTATCCTATGGAGCCAGAGGCTGAGAAGGAAGGAAGGTGCCAGGAACCTGGATGGCTTTAACTCTCTTGGCAAGAGATGCTGGCTGAGTGCCCCTTTATCAGATCCTGGAAGATGTTAAAGCCAGTAGTTCAGCAAATATGCAGAAAATCTTTGATGATTACAAGAATTAGTTTTAAGTCATGCAAAGTGAGATTCTGAGGAGCTCTTTGCGCCTGATAATCTGAATAAGTAGCAAACCCATCAGAGGTGGTGCAGGAATACACCCTGCTGCCAAGGGGGCCTTGTAGACACCCACCCTGCTTCCCTGGCTGGCAGTGAACACATTGGTGCCTTTCATCCTGGTCTTCCTTTTTCCCTTTTGGACCTAACTTAAAGGGACAGGCTCTCCACCTCCAGAATGCATGCACTGTCGATAGACCTTGCTTAGGAAGAACAAAGAGAAGAAATGATTTCTTCTGTCCAAAGGCTAAGAGTAGTTGTTCTTAAGCAACAGCTTTACTAAATAAGTGTAAGAGCAGCCTTAAGAACATCTTTATTAAATAAAGTGATGGAAAAATACACCTTTAATTCCTTTCATACAAGCAGTTTGGACTGTCAGCAGCCATTTCCCTATGACAGTGCTGTGTGATACAATCTGAGCTTCACACAGTTACCAACATTTTCCCTCTATTTTTTCATGTTTCTAAAGCAATTTCCAATGTACATGTGAAGAGTCCAAAAATATTAATACAAATAACAGTAAAAGATGTTTCTAGTGCTTCTATTCAGGCTGTTCTTGGCAGAGGGCTGGGGAGTTCAGCAAGAGCTGCCCAGTTTTGCCAAAGCCAGCTGAGCAGCAGGTTCCCCTCCTCCTCCAAGAAGGAAAAAAAAAGTCTGTCAAGGCCTAGATAAACTTAGAAAATGTTAACAGAGAAAAATGGAGAATGGTCTAGAAGCCAAACATAGTAGCAGGAGAGGGGAAAAGGTCTGGACATCTGTGAAATGGTAGAGGGGAAAGGATTTACGATGGGTTGGTGGGAAGGGCTGCAAAGGGGTTTAAAAACAGGCAAGTGAGCATTACTGGAGGCTGATGATATTACAAGGGAAATAGCTCCTTGCTGCTGGCTGTGTAGGAGGCTTGTCAGACTTGGGGAAGTAAAAGCATAGTGCTTGCATCAACAGGATATTTTTTTTTTATGGCATCTGGTCCTGTGTTGCATTTGGGCATGATATTTAGTGACCTACCTACATGTGACACATTTGCTGTAGGCAGTGTTGGTTGCTGCAGCTGGCAGGGAGTGGAAAGCTGACAGAGGGGAGCATGTGTGCCCAAGACTGTCCAAGCTCTCCACAGGCCCAAGCTGGGTACATTAGCAGCAGTACCAGAGGTGTCTCACCAATGATTTAAGCCAGGCAAGTTTGAATGTTCCAGGCTGAGCTTTGGCTCTTGGGAGCCACTGTGCTGAAAAGAAAATGTGTATTTGATTGCAAGCCAAAAGAAGTGCCTGAGCCATCTTCAGCTATTTGAAAAAGCAAGGATTGGATTTGACCTTTTTGTTGCACATTAAAGTGGGGCATGGAGTGGAGGGAGGGAAAATCCTGCCCTCCCTAATCCTCAGTAGTAACTTAGGTACAACGTGCAGTTCCTGTGCTCACCCAGATGCCATGGCCTGAGCCTGGGCTTAGCCAAGCGCTGATTGTTCTCTGCATAGAAGAGCCCTGTGTGCCGAGAAAACATTTCATGATTGAGGGCAAAGATGTGCATTGTGCCTTTCTGGCTTGAGGCAGTGTGGAGAACTGGACTGAGATTTAACTGGCATCTAGCAAAGCCCTGTCTGTCCAGTACTTGGGATTGTGCAGGTCCTCTTTCCATTGCCGATGCTTCTTGGAGCTTGAGTGCTTTCTTGGTAGTGGTACTGTGTTCTTTTCTTTGAATCCCAGAAGGCATTTGCTTGATGCGGACAGAGCTCAGGAAGCTGTCCAAGTCCATTTCAAAACATTAGATGTCCATAAAGGTTTAAAAGTGCTTATCAGTCTGTGGCTTTACAAGAGCATTTCAAACATGCTACAGAACTAACAGGTCAAACAAATGATGAGCAGATTTTTTTTGCTGTTATGGATCACAGACTCCTTTCTGTTTCATTGGGCCTGTAGTGTCATTGCATGAAAAAGGACTGGAATGGATAAACCAGGAATCTTTTCTGAGAACCTAGTATGGAGAGATAATCACACAGTATTGTAGGGAACAGAGAGAATAGGAGCAATTGTATTCAGTACCTGAGTTATTGGAATATGACTGCATGTTCCTATGAGCCAGGAGAGAAAGATTGTTTTTCCCTTCTGAAGAGGGAAAATTGGAGGGAAACTGTGCCAGAACCTTTCCAGGTTTAGAGAAGTGGAGGAAACACCTGCTACGCCATCAGCATTCTTGCTAACAGTGAGTACATGACTGACAGAATCTGTCCCTTCCGGAGATGATTCAGACTCAGAAGACTCTTGGTAGTGATGACACGGACGCCTGGTAGCTCCTGAAAGCAGAACTAATGAGCAGTGCCACTCACTTAGCGTATGGTTTGACAACAGATGCACATGTTGGTAATTAAGTATTTGGCTGCATTACATTATTTTATTTTTGGATTTCTCAAACACATACCCGTGGCAATTTCTAGATACATTTGCATGATTTAAAAGTGGTAAACTTCTATCATAACAAAGGTAGAAATATCAGCATAGGGGAACTAAAAACCACCTATCTGAAAGGCTCAATAGCCGTGAATGCCTATAGACCTTCCTATGCACCCCAAACCTGGGAAGAACAGACTCTGTATGGCAAAAATTTACATAGGAACAATCCCAGGGTCTCCTCACTTGTGTGAAATTGAGTGGGACTATTCCTGTGGTTTTAGACCAAGCCAGTGCACAAGTCTTGGAGCAGCTTCTTCTACTGAATCATCACATCCATCACTGCTTATGACCAAGTAGCTTTGAACTTCATGAACTTTATGAATACCTGAAGGCAGTTCTACCTTGCAGAACAAGAAAGCAGATTCAAATACTTCATCTTAGAAGAGACCTTCTGGAATGTTTTATTCTAACCTTGCATGCTAGTAGCATGTCAAAATGTTAATTCTGACCTCAGCTACAAGCTGCAGAATAGCTACGTGATGATGCTTGTTGGAGAGCCTAGTTCCCAAATTTATACCTTTTCTAACTCAGTCCAGATACCTGTTAAAACTCTCCCTTGGATCCCATGCAGCTTTGCTGTATATATCAGATGCAGTGGCAGAACAGTTACTCTAGAAGTGATGAAATTGCTTCTCAGCTTGTTTGTCTGGGTGTCTGTGGTAGGTGAAGGAGGAATTAGGCATGCTGGAGAAGCATATGATGACTGGGGAGGTGTCCTTGTCCATGAATAGGGTATGACATCATGGCTTTCCCTGGACATTGTCTTAAAGAATAGTAGTTTCTTTTTGCACAGAAGTTAGGACCTGTGCCAACAGTGTTAAACTTGAGTTCATTCTGAGATTGTTAAAGCAGCAGAACTAGTGAGAGGACCTGTCCTCTGTCCTGCTGTTTGTTAGTAGTGGTACACAAGATCTATTGGAATATCCTTGTAAAATCACCAGTGAAATTGTTAAATATTTTGAATGCCTGGAGTCTTGTCTAGAAATTCCCAACCTTGTTTTACACTTCATCAAAATTCCAAGAATTTGTCACCACTGCCTTCCAAAATTATAATTCTTCTCAGCTTGTGCCATCTTTCCATGAAAAGATAAAGTGAAAATCTTGTTTCACTCCCTGTGTTTGTTAGCATGATTCTAGAGCTAAAATGGTAAGATGCTGTTTTACTGACTGAGAGCTGTCCCTGCATATCTTTCTGTGTTCCTTTTCATTGACTGGAAAATCTGCCCTTGTACACTAGAGAAAATGATTATGGCTTAGACTGATATAGAGGTTAGCTATGCTTAATGAAAAAAGAATTTAAGTCAGCTGAGACTGAGAAGAACATTTAGGAGTTTGAAAGAACAAGACAGAAATGAGAATACTAAGAAGAAGGATGTGACCAGGCAGCTCCACCTACGAACTGTAACCCCCCAGGGCCATCTCAGATTTCTGCTATGTACTAGCATACAAAACAGATTACATCCTAACACAGACTGCAAGCATGAGAGTATTGGAAATATGCTGCAGGTGTTTGATGGTAAACAGTGTTTATAGCTGCCAGGATGGAAACATTTATGTACGAGTGAGTGCAAGTAGAGGGCAGGCCTCAAACTTTCACCCCATTACCTTCATATTTCGGTTTTGCTTTGCTGAGTACTAGATGCCCTATGATTTCATCCTGCTAGCGAAGTTAAGAAAGCACTGATGATTTTACTCAAGCATGTCCTGTGTTAAAATTTGAAAGTCTAGAATCACCTGAGAAGTAAGAGGGCAAATTTATCACAGGGACAAAAGTGGAAACTGTGCACTGGAGATTGAATGGGAAAGGGTAAGCTTTGACAGGCTTTACTTTTTCAAGCAAGTATTTTTTGCTTGGGTGGGTGGTGCATTAGTTATATATACAACTCATGCTTTTAACTACAGCAAAATGTGAGAAGGTATAATAATAGCTCTTCACGTTGAGGCTTCCTCTTTTTTTTTCAGTTCAAATGCTTTGAGATTTCAGATTATTCTCTTTCTGAGAACTGGGGGAAGTATTTTTAATACCTCTCAGTGTGAGTGGTGACTGGATTGCCCTTAGCCAAAGATGAAAATAGCAGTAAATTTACTAGGGAGCTGAGCTAGAAGGTTGGACTTCTAGTGCAAGGTTCCTGATTACTGCTTTGTGGTGGTCACTCGGGAACATAAAGAAAACAAACACATCTATCCCTAGAACAATGAGGTAAATTTGCCTTTGATGACTTAATGTATGTGAAGGGATACATGTGCTTTAGTTGTACCTTTATTCATGAGAAAAAAAGGAAAAAAAGAAAAAAAATAGTATAGCTGTAGCCAGAAAGGTAATGTGTTTACCAAATTTTTGCTCTCCACACAGTGTTTAACTTGCCCTCCATGAAATGCTAACACAAGCAGTAAGGACTGAACCTGTTGGTCTCCTCTGTCAGGACTACCTGCAGGCTGGAGGGGGCAGGGAGAGGACAGGAGGTGTTTACCACAGCCCCAACACACCCACTGCCACTGGGTGGGGTGGATATTGAGGAAGAGAAGGTTAATGAGCTCAATCAAGCGATCTTGTGCAGCAAACTACTACGGGAACATCCTTCCTCCTTGAGGAAAAGTGTTCCTGCTTGTTTTCTCTTTTGGAATATGCAGTTCTTAACACCCACTTATGCCAGTCTAGAGTAAAAAATACAAGAACGTAAAATGGTTGTTCCAGCTCTGTCTTTTCATGATGGTCAACCAAATGCCTAAGGAATAGTATTCAGGGGAAATGCAGGAATATTTGCTTGTAAATTTCCTTTCTCCCTAAGCCACGGAAATCTGTGTCTAGTACCCCAGTTGGATGTCTGTCCTCTGAATTTGTGTAACTGCATCTTGAAGCCATGTACTGTCCACAGTATACTTGGGTGAGCTTAACCCCAGTGGAGCGTAATGGAGCCCTGTGAGCCAGGTGAGGAGTGGAGGTCACAATCAGGCGCTTTCACAGTGCACATGCTGGGAGTTTCAGGAAATCAGAATGCCCCACTTCCTTTTTTCCCCTTTAAATTGGGCAGATGCTTTAAACAGAAGACATTTCTTCTTTAATTTGTAGCTGTTAATTCATTTATAAACTACATGTGCTTCGTGAGTGATTATGCTAATGTACTTAAGACTATTTAAACCCTTGCACTGATTAGCCTAACCATTTATTTTAGCTACATTGTACAAATAAGATGTTATCTTAAAATGTTTCTAACAAAACTCCATAATCACAAATACTTTATAAAGCACAACTGTTGGCTTTACTAAGTTCAGCCAGTTACTTATACATTAATTTTTAACCTTACATTTTGCTTCATGTGTACTAGTTGGTGGGGCTAGGCTGGAGAACATATTTAATGGCAAAAATAACCCATTAACTTTATATTTCATCCTGTCTCCAGGCAAGAGAGTTTGTGGGGTCACACTCAGCTCATGCATGCAGAGTAGCAAGCAGGCTGTAACCCTGCGAGGCAGGTGTAAGGCACTGGCTCTGTGCCACGGATTAGCACAACAGGGCCCTGGCCCTGGTTTCTGCTGAGGTCTGCCAGGTGCTACAGGGCTGCAGGCAAATCACGTAGCCCGTCGGGCCTGGTTTTCCCCATCTGTATGGGGTAATGATGCTTGGCTACCTTTGACGTTTACTGATGAGAAGTGCATTCTGAGTCATAGGCGTTGTTGCTAAAGGTATCTGGAACGATGATTTATTTGGGCAGCTTCACACTGAAGGTGGCTGAGGTTGTTCTGAGAAGGGTACTATGGGGCTGCCATGGTGTTGAGGGGTCGGTGTCACCTCCTAGTGTCATTTCTGGCTGAAATGATCCGGGAAGTATCAAGAGATCCACATCAGTAATGGGGCAAGGCCACCATCCCACAGCCCTGACGAATGTGAAGGAAGCTGAGGAGAACTTGGTGATAACGAGGACAGACACTTGTAGGCACTTCCTTCCCAGTTTGTTTGGGTTAGCTCTTTCTCTCAGTGTTTAGCACTGTCAGCAGCAGACATTAAAACAGTTAACCAAGCTGTGTGCTTTGTGTAAAATAGCTGTGAAGGTCAGAGTGAAACACAACATACTTATCTCAACTCATCTGAAAATTACCCTCATCAACTGCATTGTTTATGCCTGATAGATAACCCAAGCACCAATTAGGGCTGTCATTTCCTGAGGTGCCAGGGTAGGTGTGCAGGGTGGTGATATGCAGGGAGGGAAGGGGCCCAGCGGCCGGTGGCAGTAGCTCCCCAAGGAGCCCCATGTGGGCCACCCAGCCCTGTGTTGTTAGGATTCCATGCCGGCTCACCTTAGCATCCTCCATCCTCCTCCCCTCTGCAACAGTCTCGGAATTCTCATGATTTTCTTTTTCCTGATCTGATACTGCTTTTACTGATGCTGCTGTGCTGAACAAAAACATCAAGGTATTTCCTGCCCCAAGATGGCCACCCTGAGAGGCAGGATACAGAGAGAAAGCTGGCTTGTGTTGTGGCCCTTGTTTCCCTTTGCTCTCAGAGCTGCAGTCAGAGAGTCAGACAGGGCCATTCTCCTTCCCATCTTCTTCTTCGGGGGAGAGCTGTGTACTGGGGAGATTGGCAGAAAGTATAAAAAAGATGTGGGAGAGTAGAGACTGGGCTTGTCATGGAGGGTGGGATGGGAGAAATGCAATCATACAACAACAGAGTCGGAAACGAACCTCTGGGAGAAGTGAAGGCCTTGAAGGAGGGACAGGCAATGGCACTTTCATATTTACATCTTTTTCTGTGCCCGAGAGAAAGTTATTTGTTTCTTGGAGGTTCTTCATACCATGTGCCCTGCTTGGGTACAAATGCAGGAAATGGATCTCTGATCTACTAAACATTTGCAGGTTGCATTGAGGTGTTTTAAGAACTCTGATGAACAAAAGAGAACAGAATCATCCCAGCATCCAACAGGGGCATAAAACTATAGGCTTCACAAAGCAGTATCAGATAGGGGAAAAAAAGCAACGTGAAGCAGACATCTGTATGTGTAACGCAGTAAAACTACTTGCAAAAATGAGCTGCGGAGGTAAAATGGAAGAAGCTCTTCTACTTTGTTAAAATGTGATATTTAGAGGCTTAAATTTGCCCAAAGGGGCAATTGCTTATACACATGCAACCCTGTCAAGCAGAACCCCTGTGCCCGCCCGCTGGGAATACTGACACCTGTGCAAGCGGGTGCTGGCTTTTGCATACGCAGAAGCTGCTTTTAGGGTGCATGAGTGCAAGCACTCCTCCCTGACCATCTGCAGGTGCACGGCTGCATGCAAAGAGACAAAAGGAAGTTGAAAGGAGGCAATAGCATGTATCCTTCATGGTAAAAAGTCATGAGTCACACCTCAGAATGTTGTCAGATTCCGTGTTTTGAGGCTTTTTTTCTGCTGCTAGGAAGACTGGAGTTTCAAGGAGAGAGATAACAACCTCCAGGAAAAGAGACTGTGATCCTAGGAGAGCACAGGAGTTCACAACTCTGAAACTTTTCCTCCAAATGTCTCAGCACAGCTGCAGCTCAACTGCCCACAGCACAGATTCTGTATAACGCTCTGTGTCACAGTTGAAATGTAAACCAAGAGACCCTCTTGCTGTCTGTCAGCGGGGACAGCAAAGCACAGGGCTGCATATTTTGTGGTGACGTAACTCCCACAAGAATGGCAGCACCAACACAGGGATACCACATGTCAGCAAAGCTTCCTTCACATGCATGTGTGCAAAGCACTGCTTAAAAACATGTGTGTGGGTTCTGCTTTGAGATAAAGCATGCCAAGATCAAGCTAGATGCATGAGGTCTAAACACCACTGTCCCTGCAAAATGGACAGCAGTTAGACTTTGGCATTTGTGCATTTAGAGTCATAAGAGTGATGTCTACTTGAATAAAGAGATGTGCAAAAAGTGTGCTGGATCTTAAGACAGATTATATAGCAAACTGAAACCAAGTTAACCATGAGCACAAAGCCGTGGCACTTTTTCATCTATGCTGCTAATTAAGGGAGCTGAACATCTTACCTACTTTATTAAAAAAAAGTAATACTGAGTTTTGTGATTGTATGGCTTTCTCTGAAAAAAGAAATCATGGTCATGAAAGCTAAACTGTATTTCAGGAAAACTTTCTACTGAAAGGTAAATAGAGACAGCTAAAAAAGAAAGGTGAGGAAGAAAAGGAGAGCCTAGTCTATGTTTTAGTTGAGATCAATGGGAATTGTGCCATTTGCCTTTAGTGGCAGCAGAATCTAAGCTGAAACACTAACTATAGTTTGTTTTAGATTGCTGCCTGTCTGAATTGAGATTTCGGATATCTCCACAGGGTCCCTTTTCTTTTAATTATCCATATTTTATGACAGCAATATATATTTTGCTTATTAGCCTCTGTGAGAGGATCAGCTGAGCCAGTAAGATCTGCGAGTAACACAGGCACATTCTCTTTTTTTTTCTGAGAAATGCGTTTGTAGGGTCTATGTCTAAAGAGATGGGAGGATACTGCCCTGCAGGAGGATGTGCCTGGGAACCAGGCCCCCAAAGCTGCATGAATGCAATGGTGAGAGCTACAACAAATTGTACTACTCAGCTCTTCTCAGGTAGACATGGGGACCAAGAGCCAGCTAAGTGGGTTGGAGACAGAGCAGCCTGCAGGGTGGAAGTGTCAACGGGTCGTTGGCTGAGAACCGAGATCTAGAGGTGAGAAACCAGTGGGGAGGATGGGGTGCAAGGGCCTGATATTGCCAAACCAATCCTTAATCTCTTGGAAAGTGCTGCATTATTGCGCAAGAGAACATAGGGGACTATATATAGAGAAGATGGAAGAAATAAGTCCTGGAGTTAAAGAGACTTGCAGAAGGCAACAGGGAAGTGGTATCCATCTTGAATAGATATAACAGTCAAATGTAACATTAAATATTTCTTAAATCAGAGTAGCAGTACTTTTGCTTGCTGCTAAATGTGTATGGTTATGTTTGGATGATGAATGAAAAATAATAGTCACTTTGAGAACAAACAAAATGTTTGCTGAGAAAGCAACATCTTCTGCTGCCCCCATCCACTCTTTAATCCTTGTTAGTAGGAAGGGACAGTCAGAGATCTGTGTGGGATTTAATGCAATCAATCAGACAGGGAGAAATGTGGAGAGCATGAGGCATCAGGTGACCTGAAGAAGTGACTTTAATGTTGGAGGGAGAAGAAAAGTTTTAGAAATCAAAATCCAAGAAAAAAATCATGAAGGTTGGCTAGGGAGAAATGTCTCAGGGGCCAGGGCACAAAAGTTGCGTCTTTTTGGAGATGTATATGGAAACTGTGAGCACTTGTTGAGCTTTGTAACAGCCTAGCCAGGAATCTCTAAAGATATTAAAAGGGGAGGTGTATCTTAGATAAAAAGTTGTGGTTTGTAGAACCTGGAAGTTCCCTTCAGAGTTTCCTGGAGCAATCCTGCTGCAGTTTATTTTGTCTGATGGGTTTATTGAGACAGAGTCATGGGTGCATTTTCTCCCTATCCCTTTTTATCTGGTCAGAGGGGTGGAATACCTGACATGGAGTATGCATTCAGCTCTGCTCCATTCCTGTCAATGGCTGAGATCAAGCCATTGATTAACTTTTCAGTTTTCAGAGGAATAATGAAAATCCTCACGCTCTTCTCCTTATACACTGTGTGCTACAGATGGGTGTTACTGAAGGTGCCCGGAGCAAACATTATATGATATTATAATATAAAACAACTGATAGGCAGTTCTCTCTGCTAGAGCAACCAGCTGAAGAGGTAACATAACCTCTTATAAATAAGGACAAATGATGACTGAGATGTTTCTATCTGAATAAATCATACAACACATGCTCTGGTATCCTTGGGTTTGATCCTGCACTTCTTGAATACTCTTATGTGCCAGTAATATTGAGAAGATTTTTGGGCATGTGGGGAATGCATTTAAGGTTCAGCATGGAAAAGATGTTAGCAAGTTATATTACATGAAGCACAAAGACCACCTGGGCTAGTATCCACAAAGGTTCCAGTGAAAATAACCAAATTATGTTTTGTTGGGTTGCTCTGAGTAGGAAGGACAATTTTGTTTTGCTAAAAGAAACAGTAGAATTAATGAAGCTGAATGTTAATGAGGCCATTCAAAACTAAAATAAGAGTAGCCTGTCTCTACCAATCAATTTGAATAAAACAAAAACAAATAGAAGACCCAAACCAAAGTGCATTATATCAATTTTTAATTTGTTGACACTTTTAGAATGTTACATGCTTTCTGCAACTCTCTGAGTCACAAATAAATAGATAGGATTCATCTCTTTGTTATCTGTACTAGGTTCTCCTTTGTTATTTCAACTTGATTATACTTCAAACAAATACATGTATTTAGACACTGATAGTAAAATTTCTACAGATGAGAACAATTTGCAGTATGGGGGACCATTTTATTTACGTTATCTGTTGTTGAGCTTAAAAATTCAGTTTCTTTTTAGTAGTCTCTGGGTGGTTACATGAAGCACTTCTAGAGGAAAGTTCCACAAGAGGGGAACTGATTCAGGAGCAAGGGAGAAATTGCTGCCAGGTGAGATTTAGCTGTTTGCTGTGAGCCCAGAGTCTGACAATCGATTATGACAAATGTATCAGCCCAGAGGTAAACACAAAGCAGTTTATTAATGTAGGTGGCATGATTGGCATGAAATAGAAATAGTACTTAGCATTTATAAAGTGTTATTATTCCAATGAAATTAAACTATTCTAATACAGTGGTTAAAACAGACAACATCCTTTTTAAAGACAGGAAACTGAGGCTTATTAGGGCTTAATGACACACACGGGGTCACACAGTTAGTTTGAGGGGTGAGCAGCTGAATTAGAAGACCTGACTTCCATTATAGTGCTCTACATTAGAGGACAATCCACAACAGAAAAAATGAATAGGAAAAAAAAAAAAAAGCAGGTGGGTAATGAAAGGAAACGTGCATTAGGTGTTTGAAATATATATAATGGACCAGAATGAAACCCATGATGGAAACCTTTGCTCAATTTTAAAGAGAACTAAATGTATTTGCTCACAGTGCATGTGAAATAGTGAAATAACAGGTTCCTGAAGGGGATGATGTGGCCTGTGAGAAAAAGTGAAAGCATTTATTGAAGATAGTGCTAAAAGCTATATTTTTGCCTCTGTTTTCAGGAAGGAATAGAGGACAGATGGTAGAAATTTCCCAAGGGAGAAAAGCGAATTACTAGAGAAGATCAGGATCAGACCTGAACAGGTGATCATGAAATCGAAATGCCTGAAAACTCAATTTCTCAAGGTCGATATAACCCATGCCTAAGTAACCAGCTTTTCTGAATTCTGAGGCAAATGGGACAAACTGGGAGAACAAGGAGATGCTGGAGGACGGATAAGAATATAAAGTCAGTGATGACCTAGTTTGGAATCAGACTATATCAGAGTATTATCAGCTTGGTGGTTTCTATTTTATGTGTGTTTCTGTACCAAATGCATCACTGAAGTATCCAAGTACCTTCACTAACATCTGCCATGTGGTCTTAGTTCACTCAGCCTCAACTCTTGGGAGAACAAACATGTCTTGGTGGACCTTGTATTAGTAGCTTTTAAAAATTATTATTAACTTATTATCTATAATAATAATAAATATAACCTGTTATAATTATTGCATTTATGATAATATGTTAGTATTGTTATATTGTTGTGTTATTATTATTGTAGAATATTTGTTGCAAGAAGATGGGTTAAGAAATATGTCCTTTGTCTGAAGTGGAAGGTTGTAGGTTAGGGAGAGAATAGTGCATTTCACAGTCTCAGTTGTTCGTGGAGGAGGTTTGGACTGGGGATTTCTGGAGATTTAGGAAAGTAAGGACAGGAGATCCTCCTCCCTCGCCATAGCTGTTGACCTTATCTCCAGCTGAAATGCGCCTGCTTTCTCTCTGCTTGCAGGATAAAGACCCTTTTCACTTCAGATATAACCATCAGACTCCAGCTGTACAGAGGAATGCAGTTCTGTTCCAGTCCCAGTCTAACAACCAGATTTTGTGACATGCCTTGTTTCTAATGCTATAGGAGTTAAATGCCTAGACATCTTTAAAATCTATGTTGACTTTATTCCAATTTCATCCATCTAGAAATTGTGCAAGTGTGTGCAGTGTCCCTGTGCCTTCGCATCATTTAGGTAAATACTGTAGTATGAAAAGAGACAATAGCCATGGGGTGGGTGCTGGAAAAGCTAAAGCGGAATGTAGTGAGACAGCTTAAATACTGTGATCTGATTATTTGTAGTCAGTGTGACTGCATGAGAAATACCATGTCTAACAAAGAGATTCTATTTAGTTTTGTCTTTTCTGAGGAAATGTAAAGAATTTCAGTGACTGACATTGTGATTAGAGTTTAATTTATGGGCCTTATGGAGCAATAGGATATTCTAAAAGTAGGATAGGATAATCGATCTTGTTTAGTGTTGAGGAGCAGGTTCTTAGTTTTAGGGAACTTCTCCAAGACGAATGTCCAGAGTGCTATGATCAGAACCGGTCCATTTTTCTCTATTTCGTGGATGTCACAGGGAGGCATGAGCTTGAATAGATGCTCAGAAAGTGCTTAACTTCCCATTTAGTCGGTTATGACTGCTTCTCTTACATCAAATCCTTCTGTCTGGTCACAAGTGAACTGATGATGGCCTTGACAGAATCATCCTGCTGGATCCTGGTTGGGCTTCTCTGAAAGAATTAATGTTCAAAGTAAGAACAATTTTTTTGGACAGCTAAGAAAAAGCTAGAGGATATTTTTTTAGCTAGAACTAACAAATTATTGGCACTGATCATTAAATGTGACACATTCCTAGATTCCATATAGCCATACTTTTATCTCTCCAAATTTGTAGTTTTGCATAAGAAAGAACATTTTTCTCCTGACATTAAGATGCCACTTAGAATGTTTGTTGTCCATCGCCCTTGTGTTATTACTAAACCTAATTTCTAACTGTTAAGGGCATAGTATATAGCTTGTTACCTCACGTAAAATGTGCAGGTACTGAGGCAAGAAGTGACTTGCCCAGCAAGTATGCCTGGTGCTACTAACAGTGAATGCCTCTTTGAGGGAAAGAACAGATAGAAAAGAGGTAATGTGTGGCTGATGTTGACTGAAGGTATGTTTGTGCCCAATGTAGTAAAGATATTGTTCAATACTTATCTTCCTTGTGAAAATATTGCTATTGCAGTAGTACCAACGTTTCTGTATGTGTTGATACAAGCACCAACTGGGGAAGTTTGTTCAGCCTCTTCACATATGGAAGTGGTGTTGAAAATCATCCTCATGTATTTTGCATGAATGTCAGCTGTCCCTGTGAATTTCTGAATTTCCTTCGTGTACTTCTGGATGAAGCTTTGCCCAAAGGCACGCCCCTGCTCACTGCTGGGCTGGGACTCTGGGCCCAGCTATGCGTTGTGTGTGACACATGAGGAATTGCCCCTGCAAGTTTTGCTTGCGCTTACAGGGTTCAACTCCTTCCTGCCTCCCCTGTGCTCACAGCACTTGTGGGTTAGAGCTGCCATCCGCAGAGGCCTTTCTTGTCCACTTCCCATCAGCACAGAGGGAGGCTGTGCTCACACACAGTCTAAATCCAGATCAAGAGGTTCAGCACATTCTGGTAGGACGCAGGTGGTGGGAGTGGGAGTGTGCATGCTCACAGAGCTGCTGGGTGACAGCTAACCAAGGCGACTTCCTCCTCCTACGCGCGGGGCCCAGCTGAGACGCACTGCGAACCTCACGCCGCTGGGATTGCTTTTCTGTTCTCACTCACTGCTGAGATGTGCAGTGAGGTGTCGGTCGGAGTGGGTGGAGTGGGGTCACATCCTCTCTGCCATGTCAGGATGGGGTGACAGGCATGATGACAACCGCTGCTAGCTGGGTGAGGGATTGTTGCGCTCTGCTCTCCAATAGCGTGGCCTCACCTCGAGCACTGGGTACAGGTTTGGGTTCTACAGGATGAGAAGGACATAAAACCAGCTCAAAGAGAGCTGTGAAGATGGTGAAGGGTCTGGAGGGCAAAATGTGTGAGGAGCAGCTGAGGTCCTTTGGTTTGTTCAGCTCAGAGAAGAGCTCCTCGCAGGGAGCAGAGGGGGCAGCACTTTTTTATTTTTCAGCTGTTTGAACCATACACCTATGAATGATCAGTGTGAAGTGGGCTGTAATGAACAAAATTAATTCTATCTCAGTTCAATGTAAGGTATTCTGCGTACTTTAAACCAGCTATACACAAAATGGTCAGGCTCTTTCTTATACTAGGGCAGGACTTTAAGGCAATTTAAACCAATTGGTATCAGTCAGTCTGCTCTGTCAAATACCCAGGTACACTGGGGTGAGAAACAAGATTCAGACTGACAGTGCACTCTTCAGATTGCTCATATATCTACAGTTTCTCCTTGATTAGAGATGTGTGCTGAGGTGGATGAGCAGACCTAATTAATGTATTTGCTATTGTAATTAGGATTGATACCTGTAAATCTCAGCAAGAGCTGAATGAAATTTGATTCCATTGCACTCAAAAGTGCTGCTCTGTGTGGTGCCCAGTGCGGTGTTCTGTCACTGGGCCTCCTTAGTGCTCTGCTAATAAAAATAGTAAGTAATAGTAATACAGCATCAGTCAATAGTAGTCTAGTGAGGATGCATTGCTTGAATTGCGTTTTACAGCAGGTACTCACCTCATCTCTTGCAGACCTTTTCAAGGAAATCTTAAAGAGCTATTTTTTGGCTCTTAGGGTATTCATCTTATACCCATGATTCTGTATACGTTGTGTATTAGGAACATATAGTATGCACCTCCTTTCTTCACTGCAAACTTCTACTATGGAGAGAGCACTGGTAGGGATATAATAAATAGGAACTAAATTTGCATTCTTTTTTTTCCCTCCCTCTCTTTTTTCTTTTTTTCTTTTTCTTTTTGTTGGAAGCAATTTACATGTTATGCTTCTGGATCCTAAAGCAAAAGGAAATGTGCCTGATGCTAAAATTGGCTTAGTGGCTCCAGTTTTCTTAGCTCTGCACCACCTGCCTCTAATCAAACTGTCCAATTACAGGAAACAATTGTTTTCTTGCTTTCTGTTAAGTGCAGAAATTCATCCACTAAAGGACTTTTTACCAAATGTTGCTTTTAAGAAAACCACTTTCACAATTTGTTTGAAAAAAAAAAAAAAATAGTACTGATGTTTATGTCCAGGGTGCATGTTAGAATTCAAACATATGGTCACAAAGATTCACACAAGGTCATTCACAAAACAGTAATATTTATCTTAGCTGATTGTAGGGTTTGGAAATCTCTATTATATTGGGAACAAATTAGTGGAAATTAATAGATTTTCACTATTGTGGTAGTAAGCTGAGAATCAGGCCCTGACCTATAATTAGCATGTACATGAAAAGCACTGATAATACAGAAGGGAAATTGGTCTCTCTAGATGTGCTTCCTTAATGTGAGACAATGACTTCAGGCTGTTTCTGATCGGCAAATCTCCCATGTGAAGACTTGCTGAAGGAGAATAAAATAGAATAAAAAGCATCCAAATAGAGTAAGAAAGAGGATCCAGCTTTAGTTAACAATGCTTTCTTTGCAAAACTAGATCCCAAACCAAATTACAGCCTTAACACGGTCAGCCCTACAGAAATACATGAGATCGCTTAGATAAAGTGAATATACAGCCTGTCCTCTGTCATCTTAATGAGGGTGTTTACATGTCTGTACTTCACAACTGATTTTCATTTGCAAAGGAACAGATTAATAAGGAAGGTGTTAACAACATCATCTGTTATCAAGGAGCTTATCAATTATACCAAAGGTATCTGATTCCTCATCAAACCTTGTGCGGAAAAAAAATAGACCAAGTAAGGGTGTAGTGATCCTGCTTAAGAGGCCTGTATAAAAAGAGATTTAGAACACTGTAAAATTTCCTTGAGAAGCATAAGACAGTTATTGGAAACTACTGAGTGGAGGAAACATGAGGAACTACTATTTGCTGTCCCATAACATGGGAAGGTGGGGGGTATTCTATGAAATTGACAGTTGATAAATGTAAAACAGATAAATGAGTAACTTGTAGGCATTAACTAGTAAGCCATCAGCATGTGGAATTAATTTCCAAAGGAAATCTATATTAAACTGCAGCACAATTGGCAGCATTGCTACAGCCATGTTGAGAGGGATGATGAACTAGAAACAACTTTTTGTTTCCAAAATGTGTTTAATGTGTGTCTATGTACTTGCATACAGCTTGCAACTATGCTAATTTTACCAATAGACTGTAATTTCCTGTGTCAGTTGAATCAATATGGAGATGTTTGGTATAAACAGGCAAAAGCTTTAAAAATTACATAGAATGCAGTATATGAGGATTTCTCTTTCTCCTCATAACCGTACTTGTCTATGCCTTTTTCTTTTTTAATCCCACATTTTCCTTTTTTTTCCTGCCTTTTAAATCAAGATCAAAAAGGAAACAGTACTGGAGATTTCTATGTTGGCTGACATGTACTGTTTAGCAACTTTTTTGTTGGTGTGCTGAAGTGGGGGGTTGGGGAATATATCACTTTATCCCTGTTATTTCCAAGATTGCTTTAGTCACACTGGAATGGTTAATCTTGCTGCATTTATATGGATAGCGCAGTGGTATATATGATAAGAATAAAATTTCAGTAACTATAGAACAAATCTCCATTGCTTTTTAAAGAGAATAAAAAGGAAGAGTAACCTAACACAAAGCAAATGTTGCTTGCAGTGCAGTAAAACCCAGACAAAATCTGAAATGCTCCATAAAAAGGAAGCCAGCATATTTGCCAATTGTTATTCCTGTGGCATGGAAGATTATTTCATTTTATTGTGTAACCTGTTAGTTATTACCTTGCCCATCAACACAGTAACATTCATTCTTCATATGGTGAATGCAAATATATTTTATATATGAATCTTACTGTGTGAACAAATGCAGCCTGACTTCCTCCTGCTCAGCTCCAGAGACCTGAGAAGGCAAGCTGATACACTGCGTGACAAGTGCTCAGGTCTAGTAGAAAGCAGATATGAAGGGATACAATTCACAACACTCTTAATATTGCATTTTGTGCCTATTTCTAGAAGGAAATGTGAGGTTTGGGCCTTAATCTTGGGGTGATGCAGAGAAGAAGATTTGAAGAGCAAAAGAGGTTCAGAGCAGTGGACAGTGATGCTGAAAGGTTCCTCACCTGGGTGGAAATAAACACAGATATACATGCTCTGTGTGTTTCATATATGTGTGTGTGTATTATAGGAAGCTGGAGTGGTGAATATAAAGAAACTGGGGTAACAGTAAGGTTAATGGGTTGCAGTGCAGAGATGAGGTGTATGGGTATACAAAGTGTCCCAATATGGACAAGAAATGTGGGGAATTGGCAGAAAAAAACCATCATACAGGTAGAATTATTGTTATTAAGAGACTTTGTTCCTTGTTATAATTGACTTTTTATCCCAGCTGAAACAAGGAAAGGCTTTCACATATGCTACTTGAATGGTTGTCCGCCGATGGTGTACTACTTTCCAAGTTGAAACTTGGTCATCCTTCTGGGTGTGTGTGTCTAGAGATATGGGCATGCACAGATTGATCACCAGCCTGGCCGTGCCTCTGGTGACCTGGCAGTCACCGTGTTCGAGTGGAATTAAGGAACAAAAAGTTTTAAGCTGAAAGAACAAAATCAGGCCAAGGCTGCCACAGGGAACAGCTTTGTGTCTTTGTTATGAAAAATACCCTGGTATTTTATACATGGCATTCAAAACTAATGAGTACTTTGTCTACAGAATGTAGCACGGATACAGCAAAGGCAATCAGCTGATGTTGCCAGCTGCAGGGATGGATTTTACTGTTGGGTAAGGCTAAAAAGCAGAGTTTCAAAGCATAGAGGACTCTTCGTGTCCCATAGTGACGCTTCCCGCCTGGAAACACGTGGTGCAAACCCTGTGTGCGTGGTGGTCGTGCAGCCTTCCCCACTGTGTGATGTGCAGCAGCCACAGGCGACATGAGAGCTGGGACAGGGAGCGCTGAAAGCCTCAGCCTGCCGTGAAGTTTCCCCTAGGGGGAAGGAAGTCTCTGCTCTTCAGAAAAAGCTTTTCTCTAGAATCTCTGCTATTTCCAGTTGCTTCAGGTGCTGGTGCAAAAATCTTTCAGCGTGCTACACAAATGTATCTAAATTACTTAGGTCTACCTATGCAGGAGGAGTATTATGGTTTCCCATCCTCCGACTCAATGTGGGATTATTTCTGGGCAATGATTTTTATTTATTTATTTTTTTTTTCATGGAAGAAAGAGTTACACATGAATGTCCCAGACACCACTTTTGCTTCCTGCTATTCTTGTCCCATCTTACACCATTTTCCCATGTTTTTTACCAATTAGGGATATGTTTTGGTGTGGAGCTTGCAACTCATTTAGCCTTCTAGGATTAAAAATCCCTGAGTTTAAATGTGCATATTTAACTTTCCCTTTTGGAAAAAAAAGTGTGGGTGGAAGACCTTTAACATGTATGTGTCACATTAGTTGTGTAGAAATGGCCAGCATCCTGCAGGAGAGCTCAGCAAGTTGGAGAGCTGGCAGGTGCCTCTGGATGGCTTCAGAAGATGCAAGAAACATGACTCGTGATGCAGAGCAGGAAAAGGGCTAAAGAATCACCATGTTAGCCAGGACCTGCTGTGTGAGTTTTGTTGAGTGGTTGCCACTCTACCACTGCCAATGACACAACCTTGTATGAAGCTGTCATAGAAACCAGTGACCGTCTTCTGAACTAAAAGTAAGAACTACTGGTCAGCCATCCCTATGGGAATTCCCTTGTGGGTCAGAATAGTATTTGCCTTTATACTTAACGGAATTAGTCAAAACTGTAATGAGCAAATACAGCCTTTGTATTCTGGTCACAGTGTAAGCAGTTTCTAGAAAGAGACATAGCCTGCAAGATTATGATACTGGTCACGTGGCTTTCTGAGTGGGTAGCTGAAACATTTTAAGTCACCAAAAATAATAGTAGGGAACATACGATAGCTTTTTGTTATGATTTTTACTTCATAGGACAGCCTTTAGCTAGTTATTCATGCTGAAATTCATTACTTGCAGGACTCACAAATATATTTTATGACTATCTAACAGCTTGTCTGCATATTGGAACACAACCTCACAAATAGCAGCACAGAAGCATTCGCAAAATTAATTTAATTAGTGTTTTGCCAGCTCTGGAGCTTAACTACTGTGAATAGGTGTTGCTTAGGCAGTATAGTTTAATGGTTCCTGGGATATTTTAACTCAGGACTCCACAGTCTAGTTTTTCAGCCTCTGTACTTATGGAAAGAGGGTCACAAAATCTCTCAGTCTGTCCAGCTGTAAAATGGAATGCACATTTTCAGGTTGCTTAAATAAAATTGGTAGCATGCATTGAAATACTTGGATGAAAGCTGCTTTACTGTGTAAGTGCAAAGTATTATCATTAGAAGCATCATTATACTATCAGCAGCACAGCTTACAATGAAAAACCATGAACTTCTGGCTCCAGGAGAAAATTCTTCTTTGTGTTAAAGTAAGTATTCAAGAAATAAAAAATAGACAAAATAAGAACATAGATGTAAAACAAATAACGGTAATGTTAACTTTATTAAAAAGCTTCTTTGTGGTATCAGGCAGGAAGTGAAACTGCTTTCAAACTGCAAATATTTCTCAATCATTTCATGCACCAACAATCTTTGTAATAGGTTTTCTGTTGGTTTTTGCAAAATGTTCAGATGAGCAGATAAAAGTTCAGACACTAGGGGAAAGGCAGTCATTTTTCTTGGATTTCACTAGCCATGCATTTCATTCTGCAATTCAAAGCGAGTTTAGGGTCTATCTCCACAAACAGATGTGCACACTGAAAGTTTGAGCCCCAACTATTTTTATGGGGTGAATTTTTTTTTTTAATAAACCGGCAGCACTGTATGCGAGCAGCCACCTAACTGGCTTTGTGTGTTGACTCATGGTTGGTGACAGAGTTCAGTCTGAGATCACTGAAGTAAAAACAGCTCCAGCTATCTTCCCCACCCGTCTGCCAGGGATGCTGCTTTGCCACAGGGCTGCCTGGATGGGATGTGTGCCTGCATCCGAGCCAGGGGAGCCTACAGCCTGCTGTACTTGTATGAGCTGCTGCTGATCCCAGGCTGTAAACCCGGCTGACATGAGAGGGGATGCTTGTTCTGCTGCACTGTCCCTGGGATGGTAGCGTCCAGCAGAGGGACAGAGGCGACAGCTGGCAATGGTAAATGCTTCATCCATCCCAGTTAAAGCTGCCAGTGAATGTGAATCAACATTTTTAGGTTTTGTGCTACTTGGAACTACTTTTCTGGCTCTAAGTATCGTGTTATGTTGATCCCAGAGGGTCAAGTATAAAAGTATTGAGCACTTAGAGAGATACTAAATGCCTGTACACAGTGAATTAATGGGGCTTGAGAGCACTTGGCAATGGGGCTGCACAAAAAAAATCTTCAACTAAAACTGTTGTTTGATAGAAAAGTAGTTTTTTCATTAAAAACTGAAAGCTAGAAAACTGAAACTTCAGCTTGCATATTCACTGCTGCACCTGGGTCAGATTCGAAAAACACAAGGAGTAAGTGTTAATTAGATATCTCTTGACTCAGTAATTCTTGCTAAAAATGCTGCATGTGGGGCATCTAGAAGAGCAGCAGGTGTTGTGGTAGATTTTACTTGTCTAATCTTGTAGTTTCTAGACACTGCTGCCCGAATCGCTCTATTTATTCAGCCAGTAAGGGCTGATTTTTTTCTTTACAGAAATGGAAAAAAAGCAAAAGGTAGAAAAAGTTCATACAATTCAAAAGTTCCAAAGTAATTCCGTTCCACAGTGTTCAAAATAAATGTATTCTGAACATATATTTGGTTAATATTTTCAGTCAAATGCTTGTCTAAATTTTCACAAATTATCTTTTTGTTGAGTAGGGAGAAAGTGACGCTTTTGAAGACTTTTGCAAACCTTTCCTGAGGATGGAGGCACCTTTATTTTCATATGAAAAGGTATATTAATGGTGTTTACTGGGTCTAGACACTGACCTGGGATTTGGGAAACCTGAATTTGATTCGCTCTTCATGGTGTGATTTTCATCATAATCACTTAGTCTTCTGGTGTAGCAGGTGTGTTGGGTTTGCCTTGCAGAGGTGTTGCAGGAATCAATATGCTTAAAAATATCATGGCCTTAATTACTGTGGTTGCATAGGACAGCAAAATGTCTGAAAGCTGTACGTTTGTTGTTCCCTGGATTCCCATCCTTGATATTTTGCATTGGCAAACAGGGAAAACCACAAAGTTCTCTAAAATCATAGCAATCTGTTGTTCCTGCTCTGTTCGCATGCTCCAAAGCCCGTAAAGTTTTACTAGAATCTTTGCTGAGACTTTGTATACTTTGTGTTGCATTTTAATGACCGTTCTGAGGTTTGTATGGACCAGTATATTTCTTCCTGTATGCTGAGCATCATCACATTTTGGAGATTGATCTGAAGGCTTCTAAGAGCTTTTCAAAGTCTACATTTCATTAGATATTATACACTTGTTTGATATCCGCACATTTTTCAAGCATGACACGAACAGGAAGGAAATAATTTAGTGCCTAAAAAGGATTACTTTATTGGCTCCACTTGTGCCTCAAAACTTTTATTTGGCCAGCAATAGCCAGGTAGATTGCAAGCAACAGTATGGTAAAGCCTACCACTGTTAAGAGAGCCCTCATTACCACAGGTGGTACTATTCATAGGACAAGAGAAATAAGAGAGGTTGAAGCCTTTCCAAACTTTTTGGGGAGTAAGTGCCTGCAGGCTACACTCTGGATGTCTGAGGAACCTTGATTCTTTATCATCTGTTTGTGCAGCACAGTGATGAATGCTGTAGAAATGTTTATAAACAAGTGGCAGATAACAGAGAAAGTACTCAATAACCTCTCTGGTCATGCAGATCAAGTGGTACTGATGATGAGGAGAAGCTGAATGACTTAAAAACTATTTGCAGGAGATGGAAGGGGATGGTGTGTTTTGCATGCGAGTGAGTTCATCTACTCTCGGTGGTTTAGTTCTTAGATCTGTGTTTGATGGAGCTGGCTGGGACCATTCATTCAGGTTAGAAGGGACCTCAGAAGCTCTCTAGTTGGACCAGATAGCTCAGAGCTTTATCCAGTCAGGTCTTGAAAACCTCTAAAGTAGATTACACAGCTTCTTTGAGCAATACTGGTTCACTATGTGATTTCTCCTGTTTTCGTGTTGAAAAAGCTTTTTCTCAGATCTGGTCTGAACTCTTCTTGTTATAACTTAATGCTCCTTGTCTCACATCCTCCCAGTATGTACAACTGTGAAGAACCTGCCTCCATCTCCTCAGTAACCCTCTCATAGGCACTAGGGGGCTGCTGTTAGCTCCCCCAAAGCCATCTCCTCTCTGAGCTGAACAAGCCCAAGTCCCTCAGCCTCTCCTCACAGAACAAGTGCTCCAGCCATCTCTGGGACCTCTGCTGAGCTCACTCCAGTTTGTTGACATATTTCTCTGTCATACAGATTTCCAGGAATAAATTAAAAAAATAAATAAATCCACAGAAAATTTCACTTTTCCCTGTAGGAAACTGTTTTCAGTGCAGTAGTGGTCCACACAGTGAGGCAGTGGGCTGCCAGCATTCTGACCATGCTGGCTCTGCAGTGTTGCAGCCACAGCTGGGGCAGATTGTCAGCTGGCACTGCCAAGAATTGCGCTCAGTTCCAGAACTGCTGAAACATTACTCTGGAGTTTCCAAAATGAGGTACTGTGCAATTTCAGGGAAGAGAATTTCCAGAGATGCAACATTTTCTCCTCTGTATGGACATCAGTTCCCATTTTTCCCCCTCCAGTGTAATTTTCTTCAGAAGAGACTTTGCATAAGGTGAAATCTGAACCTACAAATCATTTTATTGTAATTTAGCTAAAGGATTGTGACAAATGGTCAGGAGACCCCATTGTTAGTAAGGTGTTTGTTTAACGGACCTAAACTATTTCCCTCTTTACTGTAGACTTCAGATTTCGAACAATTATTAACTTGTAGCCTTCCCTCTTCCTTTTCTCTTTATAGTTGGACATAAGGTTTTGCATTTCTGTCTTACCTAGTGTTTTCAAAATGTTAATAGTGAATTTCTGTGGGCTTGCAGAGGCAGAAAGCAGGGCGTGTTCCAGAGTAGATGTTAAGGTAACAATAATATAATTAAATATTTGTTTATATTAATAAATGTTCCATTATAGATAATAATCCTCATTTTTTTCCCTGCAGACAAACCCATAATGCCCTTTTTAAAACTCTGAGCCTCTTCCCTCTCCCCTCCCTTCCCCTCCCCTCCTTTTCCACCACTGCCTTGCTGTAAAAGAGTGGAAAAGATCTTCCATGAGTAGCAATATTAATCCCACTTCAACATTTGACTTTGTGAAGAAAGGTACTGTGTGTGTTAGGTATGGGCAAATGAGGGACGGAGGCCTCTTTGACAAAGAGGCATAGCCACCACACCTTGAGCTTTGGCCCAGGACCTCTGTGAGGTATTAACAGGCATGAAGATGCTATTTGGTTGACATTTCATCACATTTCTTTTGGCATTGATTATTTACATACTGACTGACTTGTGCTGCTATGACCATGCAATTTAGCCAGAGATTCAGCCCACAACATCATTTTTGCTTTAAGAAGACTTTCATTATAAGCTTAGTTAACAGGTGAGAGGATAAGAAAAATATCAGTGGGGGAAAAATAGTACCAAGAGAAAAGTTCATCTCATTGGTTTTTGTGTCAACCTGTATCTCCACCAAGGCCCTGTCCCATTCTATCACCAGGCCAACAGCCATGTGGACCTGGAGGTGACTGTCTAAGGAATGTGACATCATCAGAAAAAAATATACATTTCTGGCTGATATGGCCTCGTATAAAGAAAATGAGACAAAGGGCCCGTAAATTTCATTCATCTGCAGAAGGTGCCTCGCAGCATGACGTTGAGCCAATGGACTTCTGTGCCACGAGAGGTTGTAAATGTGAATGCCATGATGAATTGAAAAGGGCCTAGAAAATGTTATGTGTAGTTGTAACATTTGAAGTAGTAAGACAGGCTTAATTAAATCTCATATTTCAGGACATTGGCTAGTCTCTGTAGGGATCAGGAAGGATTTTCCCTTATCCATACACAGCATTTCATAATTGGCCAGGTGCATTATGGGGTTATTGTCTTTAAATTGAAGGCAGTGATTAAATGCCTCTGCTGGGAGTGGGATATTGACTTGAGTGTATGGTCTGATTTGGCATGGCAGATTCTGGGTTCCTGTAGGCTGTCGCTTACCCTCTCTTGTGCTTTTTATTGCAGTTCTCACAATATTTGACATTTTTCTAGCTCCTGGATGGAGGTGATGGTATTGAAAATCTCAGCTCTCACCAGGATACTTTTTTTTTTTTTTTTTTTAGCTGTCCTGTCAGTACAGTAAGGTTTGTAAACATGGACAAACCCTCTGAAATAAAAGAAAATCCAGGCTATACTTTATTGCATTGTATACTGCAGTGGCCACTAATACCATCTTTGCAGACCTCCACTCAGAGCAACTACATAACCCATACCTTGTCCTGTAATGAAAATGAATTAATAAAGTGTGGTAAGGCTCCTGACCTTTGAAGAATTCTGAGAGGTGGATAAAGAAGTCATTTTTCATGCCTGCATATTCTTAGTAGCCATGCTAGTTGTGACTGCAAAACTCTTTCTACTTTGACATTCTGTGTTCGTATACCTGGATACCTGGAAAATTTTACACTATTGGGATGCTGGAGGGGACAATCGAGACTCAAAGCTTATGTTTATGTATGCCTGCTTAACTCCTACTTGCTGTATGACCCAGCTCCCTTGAGACTTACGTTGCTGCACAGATCTCCCAAAAGCTTGAACACCTGACGTAATCATGCAAGTGTTTGAAATGGTGGCTCATTTGATGCAGGGCAGACACATGAGATGTTGAGTCTTGGCTAGGAGGTGCCTTCAGTTGTGTTGTGTTATCCTGGTGGGAAATGCCAGAGGCACCAGTTGAAAATTTATCTACCACTGAGTATAAAATGCTTCTAGCAGGCACACCATGCATCTCTGCTGTATACAGATACACAACACTTTTGAGTATTGTTCTGGGAGAAGCTGCCAGTTATGTCCATCAGCCAGCTGCTGATGGTGCTGCAGAATAGGAAAGGTCATTTTACTGGGACAGGAGAATGTGGAATAGGTCACAGGAAGCTTGACCACCCTGTTGTATCTTGCCTGGTTGAATGAGGCACATTAAAAGCAATCCAATTCCTCTGCTGTGTTTCTACAGAAAGGCCAAGTTTGCTTTAATTAAAAGACCTTTCGCTAAAAGACCTCTCTCTGAAATACTTCCTAAAAGGGCATTTACAGATCATTAGGATTACTACTGATTGTCACTGATCATTGTTCTTAGTGAACTATGAGTAAAATATATACCATCCATTTCTTAAATAGTGAAGGGCCAGTCTCTACCCTGAAGGGCTGAGAGTGGTTGCCCAGCATATGTATCGTGTGATATGGGGAATATTAAAGTGGTTCCCAATTAGTGTAGTGCGAAAGCTTCTGATAATATTTTAATAATATGGACTTTAAACAAAAATTTAGCCTTATTCTGGATAATTAATGCTTGTGAAAGGTTTAATGTGTATTCATTGAGTATGTTGTGATTCTGGCTCGTGAGCAGAATAATAAGAGGATGTGTATGCATGAAAGGATTTTCACTTGCATGTTGATTTTTGATTTTTTTGTTTTATGCTGAACAATAAGATTTATTCTAAATTAAAATATGAAGATGAGTTGCTCCTCCGGAGCAATGGTGGTAAAGAATTTAATGTGTTCTATTAAATTTCTATCCATTAAATTTCCTCTGAACTATTTGCAAGACAGTGCCATGATGAAACATTCAGGTTCTGTGGAGAAATCAAACTGTACTACTTGCAGATATTTGTAAAGTAAATTTGAAAAAAATATTTGCAGAATTTCCAGAGGCTTTTCTGATGTACATATGCATCTCTGTATCAGTCAAAGTATTTGCTTTTAAGTGAAAGTAAGCAAAGAAAAAAAATAAAAGAACTATTGACATCCAGAGCCAGTGCAAGTAGTTTCAGTTTCTTGAACAGGGCACTTAGAAGTGAATCACCATATTTTCACTGTTAGTAAAACCTGAGCGTTCTTTTTGTCAGAGTAACAAAGGTACACGTTACCTGCCTGAATGGGAAACCTCAGTGAAGGCAACTACACTACTACTAATACCCTGCCATGAGGTTAACTTCTGCAGGTCCAGCCAGGCAGGGGCAAAACACTCATCTTGTTAAGTCACCTCGTGGTAAAATTTGTAGTACCTCATCTTCTCTATTTTTTCACCTTAAGGTAGCTGATGTGTATGTTGGGTGCCCTGAGGTAAAAAATGCCACTTCTTTATCAGCAAGCACTTGCCCTTAGATATGTGGCCACCACCATGCTCCTTGACCATCCCCAGATGTGACATAGAGCCCATACCATGGCCTGCCTCATCATTCTGCCTCTACAGCACTCTTCAGTACACAGAGTAAATCCAGTGTCCCTCACAGCTACATTTCAACATAAGTTTTTCAACAAACCTGGTTCATAAAAAGTTCGAAGGTTGTCAAAGGGGCCATATTTACTGCTTTCAGAAAGATCATAGAATCATAGAATCAGCTAGGTTGGAAAAGACCTACAAGATCACCTAGTCCAACCATCCACCTACCACCAACAACCCCACTAAACCATGGAAATCATCACATTGTGTGTCTTCTGTAGCCGTAAATGTACTGTAGGCATCAAGAGCTCCTTTCATCAAGCTTTCCTCCCCATGGGCTCTCTCCAGTTTACCTTTCCATCTGCTTTCTCTTCAGGCACTCCTGCTGGTTGTAGTTTTGCCCCCTTATGCTTGGAGTGCCCCTGTTTCAATCTCTACCAGGAGATTGCTCCCCTACTGAAAAGGACTTGGGGGTACTGGTGGATGGCAGACTGGACATGAGCCAGCAGTGTGCCTTCGCAGCCAAGAAAGCCAACCGTTTCCTGGGCTGCATCGAAAGATGAGTGGTCAGCAGGGTGAGGGAGGTGATCCTGCCTCTCTACTCTGCTCTGGTGAGACCTCTCCTGGAGTACTGGAAAAAGACTTTTACAGTGGGGGTGGTGAGGTACTGGCATAGGTTGCCCAGAGACATAGTGGAAGCCTTATCCCTGGAGACATTTAAGGTCAGGCTGGATGGAGCTCTGAGCAACCTGATCTAGCTGTAGGTGTCCCTGTTGATTGCAGGGGAGTTGGACTAGATGACCTTTAAAGGTCCCTTCCAGCTCTAAGGATTCTACGATTCTGTGAAACAGGGGGCTCTTTCTCTCTCATCTCCCCTCATTTGCTGAAGGTTCCTTATTTGTTCCTGTTCTAGGATCTGGGAATATGCTTTTCCTTCCCAACAGTCTTATCTTTGTAGGCAGAGCAAAAAGAAGTAAATTATTCA
Organism: Numida meleagris; assembly: GCF_002078875.1. NCBI lineage: Eukaryota > Metazoa > Chordata > Aves > Galliformes > Numididae > Numida > Numida meleagris. The sequence continues at coordinate 96,449,238 of NC_034411.1, read as the reverse complement.
GTTGCCCACATTTAAACTATAACGGGGTGAGAAGCAGATGGTTAATAGCAACTGTTATTTTTCTTTTCAGAGTATAGGCAATTGTAGGGAGAAATAAAGTTATTGGTTTGGCTAGAAAGAGGTGAGGGATTGCATGCATCCTGCACTTTTCTTTTTGGGTGAATGAGTTGTCATCAAAATCGCATGATGCATCGTATGATCTGTGCTTTGATTTGTAGAACTTCTCCTGAACGCTGGTCTTGCCTGGATATGACATTCAAAAGTTTCCATATTATAGGCAAACAGACAAATGCCCTTGAGCTGAAAGAAAGACCTTGCTTGACTCGGAAAACTAATGTCATTTTCCTGATGTTGTTATTGAAAGTAATGTTATGCTTCTGTGTGTCTGAACATGACAGCAGTTACAGCATGGGTAAGTGCTTATAATCATCTGTGATAGTGTTTATTTTAGAAGTTGAGTGAATCACTAGAAAGCTTCTTGTTGAATGATTTTATCGGGAAAAATTGTTGCCTTGCAGCTATGTAAACTTGCACAGTACCAGCAAATGATGTGGTACTATGGCATCACTACACCTTAAATATATTCTGTCTTCTAGGTATTGAGAAAGTTTCAAATTAACTGGTTTTATTTGATTGTCCCATTTGCTTATCAGCCTCTCTTTTTCACTTATTTCCTAGTTTTTCTTCCCCTAGCAAGTAATTTTGTTTTCCCATCTCCTCTTTACCTAGAAGTCAAAATGTCCAGTGTTCCTATGTACTTCTGCAACCAGGCTGTGCTCCCATTATTTTTTTTATTCTTCAATACTGATCATTGTCTTCTCCTACCGTAAAGCTTTGGCAGCAAAGGGGTAGTGTTGCGATTACTTCTGCTTGACTCACTGGACATGACTCTGAGCTCTGCTAAACCTGCCCAAGATCAAACTCTTGATTTGTTTGTGAGTTCAGGCTTCTTATCCCAGGTCCTGTGAGTGATCTCTTCACGTGGGTGGCCTGTGCGCTAAAAGGTTGGGCCTTGCATTTTTTTAGCCAAGTCACGTGTGTGCCTCTGGAATCTCAGAAATTTTCCACTTGATAGAAGAACGGGACTTCAGAAGGACTGGTACAAGTACTAAGAAGTAGAGGGTGAGAAAATGTTTCAGTGTGCTGATATCCTTCTTTCCTGCCCACTTTTAGAAAATTTAGAAAATGGTATTTCTTTGAAATTGCAGTACTAGTGGGTACAGTCTCGTTCTAACCAGAGATTACTCTTCTGTCAGTAGAAATAGTACAAGGGCTCAGAATGCTGGAAGATACAACTTCAGAGTTGCATCAGTTACATGTTAATGCTTTGTTCAGTTTTGAACTGGTTGTTATGTAATGATGAAAGCTCCCCAAGTTCCACGTTGCTGTGAAGAGAGCTCTGCTCCTAGAAACCTGCATGCTAAGGGTGCAATAGTTGTATGGGAGTCCTGAGTTTAAGATCTAAGTCTCTGTGTTTTATGTAAGTATGGAGAATCGCCTCAACAAATACAAAATGCCATTCACAAGTGAGAGAAATGCCACCTCATTTAAGAACATTTTCAGATTTTTCACAAGTTTCCCATGAGTTTACAGTTTTTGAACACAAATGACTTAAGTGAAGGCTTTTGCAAGTAATATGGTGGGTCAGTAAAGGTCCATGCAGGAGGTTCTAAGTGGTGAAAAGTATCTGCAGGTGAAAGCCAAGTAGATAAATATAAGGTACTTTGGCACCTGTTTTCTTATCTAACCTTTTAAGATTGTCATTAACAGTTTCCTGTTTGTCCTTCGGTTAAAATCTCTGCTCACCTTGAAGAAGCCGATTGTTCTGTGGGAAGACTTACTGAGAGCTGTGTTTCGCTTCATCTCAGCTGCTGGGCACTCAGCCCTGGGGTTTTATTTCCAGTTCTGGGTTGAATGACTGCTTCATGTAACAAAATGTTACTGAAGCCTGGTATCTGTGATCACTGGAACTTATTTACTTCTTTAAAGCTCAGTGTTGTGTGGTTTTCCTTTATAATTTTTTGTTCTACTTTACCTCTGTGTTGTTTCTGGGGTCCATTTTAAGATTAAAACCAAGAGATATCTCAGAAGGGCTTATGGTTAGTTAATGTTATACAAAATTACACACACAGTAAGAAATCTGGGGACTTCTCTCTTTTGCTTCAGTGACTCCAGAATCTTGCCTAGCAATCCTTCAATGACATGCTGATAAGGGTCATGGCTCTGGAGCAGATCCAGCTGTGGTGTATGGAAGCAAAGTTCCTTATGACTCCCATCTTTTTTTAATTTTCTTTTGGCCCAGTGCAGGTAGCAGAAGCAGCATGTCTGAACCTGTTTCTTCATCTGTTGGCTGCCCACCTTCTCTCCACCAGTTCAGGGAAAGTGAATAAAAGTTTGCCTGTGCCCAGCAGCAGTGCAGGTGTCTGTCCCTCAGAAAGAGTCCCACTGGTGTGGGCGTGCTGGAAAGAAAAATCCCCAGTGACTTCACCCAGCTTGGCTTGTGGTGGTTACTCACAATGAGGTCATTTTTTTTTTTTTTTTTTAGCTCTGCATGTTTAATGCTGCATCTGGGTTTTTGCATATGAGTGAAACTGCAGCAGCTCCGGGACTGATTCAGGGAGTTTTCTCTGCAGAGTAGTTTTGGTGAGTAAACAGAGATAAGAGGAAGCTGGGTAAATCCAATAACTCCTCCCTCAAGGGCAGGTGCAGCGATGTGGCTCAAGGTACGGAACAGAGGAAATGCCTTGTTGACACAGGTGATCAGAGCAAAGTGGCCAAAATTGATATAAAGATAGCAGTATGCCATACAAAACCCTGCTTTCTCAAGGCTGCTATTTTCAGCCCTCCGTAGCATCTCTGTTCCTTAACCTCTATTTAGCCTGGTGTCTTGTTGTGGGTAAGCTTTCAGCTCCTCTTCATGATCTCTCAGTAGCTGCAGTGCAGCTTGGACTGTGCCGTGTTAACCTATATGGACTGTTAAAACAAACTCTGAGTCATATTTGAACTGTATGTGGGATAAGATGGTTATCAAGGTTTATTTTTTCTTATAATTAGGTCTCTTAAACATTGTCTTGTTAGATATGTTCTGTGACTGTTGGAAAAGTCCTCAGGGGTCTAGTGGTTGTTTGTTTTCAGGGGAAGTTCAGATGATACATAACATACAGAAACTTGCCACTCTGTGAAGAGGTTTTTATTAATGATAGTTAACCAGGCATTTTTCTTAAATGCTTGGTCCTTTTCCCGAATTCTCTCCAGCTTCTGCACTGTTATTACAGCTCTGGTATTTTATAGCAAGTAGGAACATAACATTACAACTGCCTATTCACACATGGGAGACAGGAGAACAGCGTTAAGAGCCAATCAGATAGGAGGGTAAGAGGATGCTTAGGTTTGAATGAAGCCACTTCCAAGTTTGGCAAGCTACAGTGCGTTGGCCTGGCCTGAACTCTTGTTCCTACCAGCATTACTGGATTTTCAGTGGCTGCAAGCAACTCCTTTCCATCATGCCCTTGAATGTTAAATACCCAGGGTTTCAGGCATGGCTCATCTTTATCCCCAACAGTATTCCCCTCCTTTCTCCAAGCTTAAGGGGCTGCATGGGAAATAGCTACCATGTGCTTCCCACTGCTGTGCAGCAGCTTGTGCTTTTGGTGTTGCCTATCCTGTGTCCTCCTTCGCTCACGTGATGGACCCCTGGCTCACTTCCATTTCTCAGTACCTCTATCTGATAAGACTAGTGTGGTTTAGATACTTTCGAAGGTGTAAATATCCTAGGAAACGTACTACTTTTTTTAGTCATGTTTTCTTTTAATCTCAGTCAGAAGATCTTGTTCTTCATATTCTGCTTCTCCAGTGGTCACCATCATCCTTGCATCCTCTGCCCTCACTTCTGCTTCAAAACCGGGAATAACTGGCTTGCAGCTCTGCTCAGAGCTTGTGGGACACCGCATGCGAAGTAGGAACTGCTCTGAAAGGAAAAAAGGGATGTTGCTGCTTGTCTGACGCCCACCTCTGCCTTTGTGCTTGCCACTGTCAAATTATCTCTAACTGACAGAAATTTTAGGTGAGGTGGTTAGATAGAGCTAGCTGCATAATGTAATCTCTCTAATGATTGTTTTTACAATCAAATGTTGCAAAGTTCTTCCATTAGTTTCTTCTAATATTTTGCTGGCTAATATCTGGGAGGTTAGAAAGATTGGTGAATCCAGAATGCTCACCAACTTTATACTCACAAAAAATGCTCACAAATGCTTTTTTTTTTTTTTCTGCGAAGCTGTGCCAAAGGTATAAACATTCTTGAACTGATGAGAATAGTGATGAGTATTAAATAGTTTCAATCACTGAGACAGGGACAAGGAGGAAAGAATGTGGTATGACTGATCATTGTTGTATCAGGAGCAACGAGTATGGAACAGAGACCATGAGACTTGTTTCTGTGCATGGTTTGATGGATTGAACCTTGATTAATCTGCAAACAGGAGGAAAAAGGGGATAATTAACAACAAACATGAAATTTGGAAGGAATAATTTCACTAGCTGAAGCCATAGATTAGCTGTATTTTCAGATTTGGAGACTATTTGGAAAGGTTAAAGCTAGGAGGAGTTCTGGAATAGACTGCATCAGCAAACTGGTACATTATTTACTCTGGCAAGGTTTTCAGCGGTAGGAAAAGCTATTCCAGGAGGTGTTAGTCTGGGCATGGTCAGCACTGGCTCAGAGTTTGTATAAAATGCAGATTCAGGAGATTATTGGGCATAGAAGCAGACTTGAAGAATTTTAAGACACCTCAGAATGTCAGTGCATTTGATTATTCGATCTACTGAGACGTTCTGTTCTCCTCTCTGGAAAAGAGAAATTGGCCTGTACTGTGGAATGACTAACAAATTGTCCCTGAGGAGTGGCCAGTTAGGTAGGAAAATGTTATTTACCTTAAAAAAAACACAACCAAAAAAAACCCCCAAAAACAACAACAACAAAAAAACCAACCAAAGAAGAAAACCACTTTTTTACGCATATTCAGGATACTAATAATATACCATCAGTGGAGCTCTGCTGTCTGCCCATAGCTGCGGTCATCTCTTCTCCACAATATGACTTAGTGTTAGCATTTGTCATTTCACCCAAGCTACTCATGCACTAAAACTAACAATTTGGCCATCACATCTCTCCTGGGAGGTTTGGATGTGAATCATGGAAGAGGTTTTGGGCCCATGCCACAAGTCATGGGAATTCTGGAAGGAAATTATTATATGCTAGATTTGTTTTATAGTAAACCACATACTGTCCTAGAATTAGGGCTGTACTTTACATTCTCAGGAGCTAAATCAAGGAGTCCTAACTCAGATGAAATTCCTAACTTGCAGTTAGAAAGCCTGGCTGTCCCAAATGTAATCTTAGGCTTTCAAGTCCTGTTTCGTTTCTTTTCTTATTTATTCTTTTTCTTCAGATTCAAGCTTGCTCTTTCCCTTGAAAAAGCTGCCATGATTTCTTGAGTGGCTGGTCAGTATTTTTCTTTGAGTACTTATCTTTCTTCTCTTTCATGTAGCTGAAAACGCTTTATTGAGCATCCTCATGTCAGATTCTGGCCTGTACGTTTTCTCCTGCTGCTTGTGCCCTCTGATTGAAGCAGAAGGCTCCTGCAGTTTCAAGGGAGAGGGTTTTGAACACGTTTCTGGAGATAGCAGATACTTTGTGTAGGCCCCAAACTGTATGTGGTTGTACGTGCTTTGCTGTAGGTTCTGTCTGTCCATGCCCTTGCCTATTGACACATGTATTCCCAGAGTTAATGATATTTCTGAAACAAAAATGGAAATTGTGGAGTCTCTGATCACCAAGATGGCAGCGGCAAACAGTAAGTCTTATTGGTATACAACCTGAAATGTGAAGATAATGATTTCAATTTTCTGATTTAAAAAATACAGAAATTGGAAATAAAAATTAAAGAGTTGTTTCCTTACTACGCATATGAACGGTGCTATGGAATGGTCCTTTATTATAATGCAACCAGTCTCATTTGTGTTTTGCAACAGCGTATTTATTTTCCTGATCTTAGAACATGACAACATTCATTTAAGGCTAGGCTTTCATATGTGCTCCCCAAGGAGTTGAGGTCATTTATTCACAGAGATAAACCAGCTGAACAGCCAGTGAACTCAGCTGCAGCAGAACCCATTTGCAATGTGATTGTCCACTCTGAGTAGCTCACTGGTAGGAAAAAGTAGGCAGATAAACCCTCTGTATTCGTTTTCAGACTGCAGTAATTTCACTAGCATGGCTCAAAAATCAAACAGCCACACCCTCCTCCCCCCAAAAAAGAAAATCACAACAAAAAAAAACAAACCCCAACCCTTTCCACACAGACTCCGCAGAAAGGAGATCAAATATTTCAGGGAGATAAAAAATGTATTGTCTGCAATATCTCAGGTATAATCTTCTGTAGGGTATTAAAATAGTTTGTGGGAAGAACTCTTAAGCCAGCCTTGTAGAACCAACATGGCATTTTATTTCTTTGTAAAAATTGCTTTTATACATGAAAAAATAATTAAAAGGAAAATACAATTAAGCTGAAATTATCTAGGGCTGCATATATTCACCATAGGAAGCGATATCTCAGGCTTAACGAGAAACAGCCTGTCGTGCTCATCCAAAAGGTATTTTGAGATATGTACTGAGCTTAGAAGAGCTAATACTCTGTTTGAAAGGAATAAAAGATACTATTTTGGATTTTATTCTTTGCAGAGGCACAGCTGAATGGCGAAAGCAAGCTTTTCCAAGCAGATATATTAGTTAGAATTCATACTCCACCAAATGAGACCTTTACGCTTCCACCTGCATATTATGGCTCTAATAAACACGTTATCAGCTCATGAAAATGATGGCAAACAGGTGACTCGAGGATTTGATAAGTCAGCAGCAAAGATTAACAGATTTTTCTCAGGGAAAAGCTAGGAGAGATTCCCTTATTTAAAACAATTGCAGCATGTGAATTTACTGCACTTAAATCATTACTGGCAATTAGTATGTGTCAGAAAGGTTGCAGCTGGCTCCAATTATAGGTAGGGCTTTTAGAAACTGAACTTAATTGTACGTATGATAGTGAGAGGCTGAGCAATGCACACCGACATAATAGTGCTCTCAGTGCAGAAAGGAGGGCAAGATGTTATGATCTGGGACCTAATTATTTTAACTAGGCCTGGTTCCTGCCTCCTGGGAAATAGATGCTGTAGGGGAAAATTGCTGGGAATGCAGCAGTTCACCTTACTGAGTTTCTTTGGGTGAGGAAGAGCTTTGAAACTATGCAATGCCTACCCTTTGTCTCTCTGCAGTAAATTTGCCCAACCTAAGGTCTTACAAGTTATATCTAGCCCTGGCTGAATAATTCATCTGTCTCAAGGCTTGCTTCCTTAAAGTCCCTAGGGGTGTGGATAGCAAATGATTTGCAGGCTGCCAAGGTGTTTTGATGGGATATTCCTTGTGCAATTGTTGTATGTGGAAGGCTTTTGTCTTGTATGCTGAAGTGTGTTAGGCCCCCTGAAGTGAGGGCTCCTGAACTTACAGCCATCTGCTTAGGATGCTTTTGCTCCGGTCACATAATGGGATTGCTCTCAATTGCATCTGCAGCCCAGTTGTGGACTGAGGTGACTTTCTTGTCATTCCAGTTCCCTCTCTGGTTGCATGAGTATTTCTTGTCAAGTGGCAGAATAGCAATGTTTTGAATAAAAGAGTAGGATGTATCTGATTGTACAGTAAGAATGGGGATCACAGTATGTTGGCTGCCTTTCCATGCGTCAATAAGAAGTAATGTGTTCTGTCTTGGCCAACAAATTTATCTTTAGTGCTTTTCAAGTTCCAGCTATATTAGAGCTTAGTATTTCCTCATAAGCCGTGTTGATCAGGCTAACTCCTGTGCCCTGCTAGCAGGAGTCTTGAAGTATGGAGGATAAGTATTAATACTTCTTTTTAGGATTTCAGTGCTGCATGTGAACTTGGTATGTGTCCTTGTGTCAAGATGATGCCCTTAGGTGGAGCCTAAGCTTACTGCTGGCCTTGAATGCTTTTGATGGAAGAAAGGATGATGCAGTAAGCACCTACCTTATTTTTCCTTCTTCTCTGGTATCTCCATTGGGGCAGAGAGACTAAACCATCATGATCCATGTGATCCATCATGATCCATTGTGTCTTAGCTTCCGTTTTGCCACAGAAAATTGTATCCAACTTATTGTTATTTGAAGTATTTTGTTAGACAGTTTTGGTTGTGTACTACTACTTCAGCTGGGCTTATTCATGAGCTGTGGTATGACTGTATTTGTGTCTTGTTCATTTGCCAGCAAATAACACTTGTGTGGGCAGGAGGCAGGCATTCTGCAGTGTGCTTGTACTTGGGCTGATGCATGGAGTGCAAGCATCCTATTGATTCTTTGTATTGCTCATAAACCCATGTTCAATCAGCAGGGCGTCTACCATGAAACTCATTAGAGCTGCTATTTTTGGAAAGCAGGGTGAAGTTTCACATACCATGTGCTAATGTGAAAAGGATGCCATGCTTGTAAAACCAAACCGAAATGTAGTTGGAGAAGCAATAAGCATTCCAGCAGTGCATGCAGACCAACTTTCCAGTAATTCCTCCCGAGTCTGCCCTCTTACAATTTTTCAACTTATGTCCAAGTTCCACAAATGTTGCTATAATGTTGATAATCTATTTTAAATCCCAAGCTCTTTCTCTGGGATTTAAAGATGATGGTGATAATAAAGTAACAATTGGGATGTGGGAAAAGAGGATCTGTGACTTTCAAAATATTCCTGTGTTAAAGCTCTGTTTTTCCTATTGGCATCAACAGAGGTACTTGCTGCTGTGCGGTCACCCAGGGTAGTTATTTGGAAATTGTGTTAGGTGTGTGAGGCTTTTGCAAGCAGAAACACTGCTGTCTTCTGTGTAATTTGTTCAGAAGAAGTAGAGCCATTTTTGACACAAATGTATGCTGCCTCTGCAAGGCACGATCTGTTGTAAGTTTGGGAGCAAAGGATCTGTTCTGCCCCATTTATTGCAGTTCACAGAGTGTCCTCAGTGCTTTGAGGTCTGTGATTGGAGTTCCTATACAGAGCCACATTGCAAATTCATTATTTTTGTACTGCAGTAGCATCATTTAGGTTGGAAGATACCTTTAAGATCAAGTCCATCCAATGAACCAACTTAGTGTCACCTGACCTGGACTGTTCATATTTGTCTCTGTGAGCTCCTGAGCACAAAAGTGCTGACACAGGAGACAGAGGTCCAATAAAACCTTTGATTATGCTAAAGCAACACATACCACAGCTACAACTTTCACTTATATTTTTATCTCTCTACAGCTACCCCAAAGGAATCATAGAATGGTTTGGGTTGGAAGGGACCTTTAAGATCGTCTAGATCTTAAGATTCAAGGCGAGGCTGGGTCAGGCCCTGGGCAAACTGATCTAGTTGTGGATGTCCCTGTTCATTGCAGGGGAGTTGGACTAGATGGCCCTTAAAGGTCCCTTCCAACTCTAAGGATTCTATGATTTAGTTCCAACTGCCTTGCTATAGGCAGGGACACCTCCCACTAGACCAGGTTGCTCAAAGCCCCATCCAGCCTGGCCTTGTTGCAGTGAGGTGGAAGTTGGGCTCTTCTCCCAGATAATAGCAGAAGGACAAGAGGCAGTGGCCTTAAGTTGCACCAGGGGAGGTTCAGGCTGGGTATTAGGGAAAAATTCTTCTCAGAATTACTGGTGAGGCACAAGCTGCCCAGGGAGGCGATGAAGTCACCATCACTAGAGGTGTTTGAGAAAAGGGTAGATGTGGCTCTGGGGACGTGGTTAGCGGGCATGGTGAGGATGGGTTGATGGTAGGACTAGATGGTCTTAATGATCTTTCCAACCCTAATGATTCTATGATTCTATTTTGGTGCCTTGAGAGAAGTCAGTTGTATGCGCTAGGGGAATGTCATGTTTGGGGCATTTAGACCTGTGCAGCAAAATGAAAGGGATGGGAGCACCTGAAGATGAGCTGCATTAGCAATTATTGAAGTTAAGCCTAATTTTTTTATCAGTGTGCACAGAGAGGTGAACTTAAGTGTTACTGGGCCCAGACAGGAGTGGCATAAAGTGAGATGGGTAATTTGCTGTGCTCATCAGGCATGCACACCCTTCTCAAAGTCTCCCTAGAGGCCACAAGAAGCGCAGGGCAGGGCTGGTTGGCATCCTGCAGGGCCATGGGGCTGTCCTGTTGTCATCTTCCTGCAAGTGCCCTGTGTTAGCACTGAATGCTGGAGGGCTGTGATCTTCATCAGAACTCCCAGGGTTGGGTTCAGCGTGGCCAGCTCCATGTAATTCCTGAAGCTTTCTGTGAATATCAGAGCTAGACAGCTCCTTTTATTTTTTTAGAATGAAAGCAGAGATGCTTGTCTTGTAATGTAATTGCTGGGATGATTTTGCCTTCTAAGAAACAAAGCATTGCTGTTCTTAATGCAAATTTAAACAAATGCAACACTGCTCTTAATGGAAACTGCCCTGGGGTATGCATGACAGTTCATGTCATGAGAAAACCAGGCTGCTAATGGGCTCTCCCAGGTCTTGCTAGCCACATCTTCTCTTTGAGAACTCCAAGAACTGTACAGATGTATTTTAATTATACTTCCACAGCTGAATACCCTGCTTACTTTGTAGAAACCACCTTTATCATAGGCAATTTACTGTGAAGGATGGATACTGCAAATAGATTTCTCCTCTCTGAGCAGATTTATTTCATGGAAAAAGTTTCCAGGGAAATAAAGTTCTGTGGAAGTAAATCCAACCCTCACACATGGGAAATACTCTTTCATGTGGAGGACTCCAGCAATTTATTCTGCTCTCCTGCAGCTCAAGTATTATAAAAAGTAGGCGCAGTATACAAGGGACTTAGAGCATTAGTGCTAAATAAGGAAACTTCTTGCCTTCATTTAGTGTTGAATCTTTGTAAAATGTTTTCTTTTTTTCTTTTTTCATTATGCTAACATCATTTAACAGCATGGAATATTCAGATCAATTTGGAGAGAGGTCTGGAAAGAGGGCTTTTGGGGTCCTACTATCTCTTCTGACTTTGTGTCCTGGGGCATGGCATGTTAGCTTTCAGGGCACCTATGCAGTATGTCATGAAGCAACCATAGGAGTAACAATATGGTTTGAGGTGTAATAGCATGTGAGAACTTCAGGTGTGTAAAACTACCTGTAAGTTCCTCAAAGAAATGCACTCTCTAAATGTAAATTATTGCGAGTATTGCCTTCACTGTAAACCCTTTTGTGGCTCCGGACAATGTATAACAATGATAGTTTTTCTTCTCTGCAGCATTTCTTGACTCTTGGCCCTAGAATCAAGGCTGCTCATGTGACCCTCCTCCCTTTCCCTCTCTCACCCCCAACTGAGACTAAAATTTATTTCTAACAGTTGGCAGCGCATTTGTGGTTGTAGCTTGTGTGTGAAAAGAAGAGGCTTTAAAACATGACTTGGTTGGACTTCAATCCTCTTTGGAAAGCAAGAAGTTTGGTAACAAGGCCCTGGGACCCTGAGGCTCTGGGAACAGCCCTGGCTATTCCAAAGCTTGTGATGAAAACAGGGAGTTAGCAATACTTGAGGTCACTTCAATTATTTATTTTTGTCTCCATCAAAAACTGCAGCAACTGAAATTATTCATCCTTGTAAAGAAGCCTCCTTGTATTTGTTTTATTTTTAATAACCTGTGTCCTCTGCCATGCTTCAAGCAGTGGTAGCACAGTGTCCCTAATTACCCAGGTGGTGCTTTCAACACTATGGGATGTCTTTCTTCCTGAAAACTCTGTCTAATGAAAAAGTAGTTTCTTATTTTCACAGGTTTGTTGTCCCCATGTATGGGAGGCAGTCTTGATTTTGTTTCTTCCACTACCAGTCTCATCCCCCATATTTGCTTTACAATGTCTTCTCTGTGTTTGGGCATCAATAGCTGGGCTTCACCCTCCTTGGGGCTCCAACTCGCGGGGATTTGCCTTAACAGCCAGTCCTTTCGTAGCAGGGCTTTTTCTAAGACCTCTCACTCCCTTGGGATCAGCTGTCAGCCCACACAGCTTGTCCTGAACAAGGGAATATTTGAAGGTTTTACTTAACTCACTTTCACATTTTTTCACAGATTAGTATTTTTTTTTTAAACCCCGTTATGTTGTTTTAATTGAGTCTTGCCACCAAAACAAATGAACATTGTGTCACCACATCTCAGCTCCTTTCATACAGCCACAGCTAAGAGAGTTTGGAGACTGTGCTACCTGCAGAAATGTTGAAACCAATGCTATGTATAATCTTGATGGATTACATTCAACTTACTCTGTACATAAATCTGGTCACACCAGAACAAGAACTGTGGAAAGCATATAACATTAATGTATACTCATTACATTCCTCCTTTCATAGACTCCAAGCCTGTCAAGCTAGTGGGAGGGGGTGGGATAGGATGGAGTGGGGAGGAGTTAGATTTAAACATGTTACTTAAAATCACTGCAGTTCTTCATCAAACGAGGAGTGCCCTTTAAATAAAATGCTTCTGTTGCGTAAGATGGTTGCTAACAGGTAATGAGTTCTAGGTTTGTTGTCTATTTATCAGCTGTAAAGAAGCTGCTCTTGTTTTGTAAGTTTCTTGAAAAAAGCAAGATTAGAAAAAAAAAATACCTTGCAAACTTCATTTAACATTTATAGTACAACTTCTACTCCTTTGAAACCAAAGACAACTTTCCTGCAGATTTTATCAGGAGCAATATAAAGTCCTAAAATGTTAAGTGTTATTCTTTCTTCCTCATGTAGAAATGTGTCACTGAGCTCCTTCCAGGACAGTATTGGCTGTATCTCCGCAAGCGTACAAGAGAGACTGAATTTTCTTCGTTCAGATCACAGGACCTCTACTCAAAGGGCCTGAATGGCCCAGAAAACAGTGAGGAGGAATGCAGTGTGGGCAGCTACTCAAAGTGGGGTATCTATCTCCCTCATGTCTGTGGAGTGGCCTAACCAGGAAGTCAGGATGTTCAGTGACTCTTTCAAATGGCAGCAGGTCGTGTTGGCAGTTTCTCATAGTACTCGCCTTTCTAAGACCCTCAGAAGCCTTTTTCATGGGAGTAAATGTGGACTTAGTCATCTAATTGAAGTCCCAAATCTGAAACTTCTGCTGAGGATTCTGGCTGGTTCCAATGCCATGTTTTTCAGAAAAGAGTGGCCTATTAACAGCCAGCTCAAAAGGAGGGGATTTCCTTTGCAGGCAGAACTAGTGGGCAGGTCTGTTGCTGATCGCCAAGGCTGTGGTTTCTTTAACTGTTTTTTTTTCTGTGCCTCCTGGCCCTTGCTGGTGATAGAGTTACCAGGCTCCATTGCCAGCAGAGTACTGATGGCACTAGAGTTTCTATCTTATTTCCTACAGCTGCAAACACTGCCAGCACTAAGGTTTCACAATGCCTGGGACACAAGTACTGGGATGAAGGAGAGTGGCTTCTAACTGAATTTGGGTGGTGTGAGAGGCTGCAAGGCAGGTGGCTTTCTGAAGAAGGGGAAGCCACTCATCAGAGATCTTCCCCCCTGCTTTTCCTTTCCCCTGGTCTTGCTGGGTTTATAGTTGTTTTCATATTGCCTGAACATAGCATTTCAGATTCCAACTCTAGATTTTACTTGGCATCTTTCACTTAGGTGTGATTTGGCATGGCGATTTGTGTGTTATCTGAAGGCTGAATTTCTACAATGGAGGATGAAGATGAAGGCAAGTCAGAGATTCAGCTTGTGCAAATATGACGCTTTTGTATCCTTGTGAAGGTGAGCCGTTATCACCCCAAGCCTTGACCTTCATCCTGGTTACAGGTCTGTTGTCTGTGGTCTGACTCTTCAGAGCCATATGTTAGCCACTACCATTGCTGGTTTGCTATGGCCAAACTTCAAGGCCAGGTCCTGCTTATGAAAGCTACTGTTTAGTCCCAGTTGTCCTGTGATTCACGTGCCTGTATTGGCATGCAGTTATGGTCCCACCTCTGAGCTTGGCCGTGGTTTGCCATCTGGCGTGCTGTTACGCTAATAGTAGACACAGAGTCCCTCCGTGCTCTTCACTGTACTGCTGAGGTTGGGTTTTGAGAAATGCTGACCACCTCTCACTTTAGTTAAGATAAAAGGCACCATTGTATGGAAAGAAAGAGAACTTCATAGTCCCTAGTAGACCTCTATGTATACAGATAAATAGTACTTGCAGTAATAAATAATCATGGAAAGTTCTAGCATATTTACAAGCTCCAACTTTAAAAAGTTATATTCCTTGACATTCAAGTTTTAACTCTGATCAAGAATAGATATTTTCAGTGCTGCGACATCCAGAGTCTGTACTTTCTGGTGTGAGCTCTCTCTGTGATTCAGTTCTCTGGGTTCCTAAGAAATCTATTTATTCAAGGTGTTGTAGCTGTTGTTATCCTTGAGATTAACGCACAGGTCATGGCTGATACAGATAACAAAACAGACACTGTTAGAGAACCATACAACCTCTGTTCTGAGGGCTGATGTTAACAATCCTTGATCTTCACTGGACACTTGTGAGCTTGACAGCCTGCTTCAAGGGTAGACAACTTTGTAACTGAAGTTATAGCAAACAGGCGTGCATGCTGTGGGATGTGTGTTGGGATAGCATTAGGATCAGAATTACTGAACTGTGTTACAGTGCAACCTGGTAATATATCTGAGATTTCCCAGGCTCCCTCAGATCAGGTAACTGTTGAAACTCAAGCTGACAGACACAGAAAACAGGAAGGATCTGAAATTGGGATCAGAGTTGGTGACATGACTGTCTAGAATGGTCATAGATATGTCAGTGATTTGCTGCCTTTTTATACTTCTTTTTAAAGATGGGCCTGTAAATAAACCCTATTTCTGAGTTTTTCTGATTACTGATTTGATTCTGCAAGGCTAAATTGGAGTGGGTTTGCTCAGAAATGAGAGACATAATTAGGACTAAACAAACACATCATGTTACTGCATGGGCAGATTGAGCCCTCCCCAAATGTGGGAGCTGCGCTCCTGTAGAGCCTCTGCCACGTCCCATCGAGTGAACACTGCTGTGTCTAAGGCTGGGGAGAAAAACATCCTCTTGATGTGCACCCTGGCGAAACTACATCAATAGGATGGAAGAATGATGTAAAGAAAGGGAGAGAGGTTCTAAACCTAGAGAAATGTGTACGTTTGTTTTCAACACAGCATGCTACATGTAACACTGTCAGGCTAATTGGTAGTGGACCGCATGACTCCAGACTCAACTTAAATCCTGAAATTCCAAGACAGAAAAGTTTCTTTTGAACTTGCTGAGTAAGAGAGACTGAATTTTGGATGCATTTGGAATGGTAGCTAATCTCAGACCTGACCCTTGCAATTAAAGCACGGATGGTATGATGGATGCCTGATTTGTGATGTGCCTCTGTGTTCCTCGTTCTGTGACGCAAACTGATAATAGGCCCAGCAGGCACGTATAGTGCTTCTTGGGCCAAAATCAGGACAGATACACAAGAATGGGAATGGTTCTGAAGTGTGGAAAAATTGAACACGGACTCAGGTTTTTGCCCATAGACATAAATGAATCCCTTGAAGCCCCTCCCCTTCTAATTGTAGTCATAAAGATAGTGCTTTTGGAGGAATTTATAATTGCTGTTGATTTCTTTACTTACAACATGCATCACTTGTTTTGGGGGTGACCTGCTGGAGAGAGGCTCTGGACCAGGTGGACAACGGGTTGGCCATGAGCCAGCAGTGTACTTTTGTGGCCAAGAAGGCTGATGGCATCCTGGGGTGCATTAAAAAGAGTGTGGCCAGCAGGTCAAATGAGCTAATCCTTCCACTCTGATCTGCCCTCCTGAGACCACATTTAGAATACTGTGTCCAGTTCTGGGATCCCCAGTTCAAAAAAGATAGAGATCTCCTGGAAGGAGTCCAGTGGAGGGCCACAAAAATGATAAAGAGCCTGGAGCATCTCCCTTTTGAGGAAAGGCTGAGTAACCTGAGTCTGTTCAGCCTGGGGAAAAGAAGATGGCAGGGGAATCTGATTAATGTTTGTAAATATCTAAAGGGAGGTGGGAGGCAAATGGATGATACAGGAAAGAACTGTACTTCTGGAAGTGGAACATCTATATGCTTCCCTTGCAACGGAGTAGGTTAAAGATAATATGATGTTAATTTCCTGTTGCTGTAATATGCTCTGTAATATCCTTGTGGTAAAGCCCATATTTTTCTGGAATAGAAGCAAATAGTAGAAACTCAGAGCAAATATAATCCCCTGAACTGCCATAGACTCTGTGTGCCCTTGAGCAAGTTTGGTCTCTGTGTGGCTTCAGTTTCTTATGAGTACAATTGAAACAAGGACACCTCCCTATTGTTCTGATGTGCTGGGGTGAGAGGTGCGTTAAAGACTGCAGAGGTGCAGTCTACAATGGTCAAGCCATATTAAGGTAGGTTTTCATCTTCAAAAACTGAATAAATAACCTGGTCAGAGGAGACCGGGTTCTCCATAAGGCATTTCAGCTGTCTCTGAGCCTGCCTGTGCCAGCATGCTGCACTGCCTCTGTGTCACTGCTAATCAGCATTTCTCTTCAGGAAGGGATTTGTTGAAGGAGCCCCATTCACTCCACCTCAGACAATGCAGGCTGGCTAACATCTCTGGGAATGCTCAGCACAGTGAGCTTTGAGGTGATGCTAATTCCTCGTCAGGGGCCGGGAGCCAGAGGATTCTGCTGGTGCCATGGCATTAATGAAGGATGGCCAGGGCTTCTCTTCTGTCCTAGATCAGCCCACATCCGTGTAATTCTCTGTGTACAGCATCTTGCATCAGATCTGTCCCATTAAATCAGTGGAATTATTTAAATAAATTACTTTTATTAATTTATTATATGAAAAATTTTAGAGCAAATTCCTTTGATGTGTGATATCCTAATCACACCCGCAGGGCATTAGCAGGCACAAGGCACATCTGAGTGTCTCTAATTCCCTAGTGGTGTGATTATATCTCATAATATTCACAACCCCCTCACAGCTTCTTTACTGGTATAAATAAATCAATTATTTAAGTCAAATACTTTGATCATTAGAAGCTGCCAGTGAGCGCTCAAATGCCTGAGCTGTGAGAGTCACCAGGAATGATCTTGCCTCTCAAAATGCTGAGCAGCCGTGCTGAGTGCTACCAGCACTTCATTTCAATCTGCTTTATAAATTAGATTAGAAGTCAGTTTCCAATACTTCATCCTGGATAGCAAGGAAGGGAGAACTTTGCAGAGGTGGAATTATGAGATATTGCTGCCAGCAGATCCTTTTATCATTTAACACTGCTGTCATAGGTTAAATATGAGCTACTGTTCATATTAACTAATAGCTATTATGCAGAAAACTGACACAGGGATTCCAGCTAATGCACCATGAACCTGATTCACACACACTGCATCGTATTATTTGCACATATGGATGGAAGGGAGTTTTGAGTCACTTGGGATATGTGGCAAATTAGCATTTTATATCATATTAATGAAGTGCTAATTGCTCCTTGCAACCTTTTTTTGTGCAAATTGAATGGGTCCTATTTGCATTGTCATGTAACTGCTGTATTACCTTTCAGCACTTTTATAATGAAGAGGCAGCGCGGAGTTCATCAAGGAAAAATATTAGTAATTGTGAGATAATTAGTTATGAAACTAATAATGTTTAAAGTTGAGCAGAAATATTGCAGTTGACTTTGGTTTAGCTTGGGAATAATTTTTTATTAACAGGTTTTATAGAATATCTTTCATGTTGCATACATTAAACTGAAAAGAGCTTTACAAACACAGCTCCCTGCTCGAGTATTTTCTTTTCTTTTTTTTCAAGAGAGGAAAAAAAGGAGTGGTTTATTTCTGGACATTTATTTATTTCTAAAATGAATCACTTCTGGAAGATTGCGAAAGTGTGGAACAGGAAAATATATTGAATTTACAGGTGTCAGTGAGTCTAACCAAACAGCAGCAGAGTCTGTAAAACAATGTAATAAATGTCAAAGATGTTACAGTCTTAAAAATTATTTGTGGAATCTTGTTAACTGTCACAGATAAAATTCTCTGTAAGATTAAAATACAGTGTGTGATATTATTTCAGCCAGGACAGGTATTTTGGGGGGAGAGAGAAGAGGTGGAAAAAGCGAGGCAAAAAATTGAAAAATGATTTCATCCTAACTCAGGGATGTTTCCATGATTGCAGAGAAAGAATGATTAATTTCTGAAACCTCTGCGAGGAAGGCACCCAGACAAAATGGCATAAATCTACATTGGAGGATTTAAGTGCCTTTGTCAAGAACGTAGTAAGCTGAACTTTGGGTGGCACGGCCCCTTGCCAGTCAGTTCAGCCACTGCAGGTTCCAGCTGAAGGTGGTCTGACAGCTTTATTGCTGGTGGATGAGCAATGCTGCCTTCGATTGGGAAATAGGCTGTAAGCTTACAGAAAGATCTGTAAAATAAATGCTTTCTGATATTTGCTTTATTGAAAAAACAGCTCTTAATACAGACCGACTAATATTTTCATTCTCTCTTTTTGCTATTTATGCCTACACATTTATGTAATCATAGACCTATGCATTTATCAAAAACACCGCCTCAGCTTCACAGACAACTGAATCAAGAAACTGTGCTTGTAATACAGACTGTCAGAGAATATATTCTCGTGTGACCGCAGAGGAGGGGAATTATGGCTTGCATCTCAAACAGACATCCTGAATGCTCCCTCCAGCTGTACAAACAATTGCACAGGACCTTGTCCCAGGTAGGGATGAAGCAATGCAGCAAGTAGAGGCCTTCTTGCTGGCTTAAGAGTGTTTCCAAACAAGCTCAAGCAGCTCAGCATATTTTTCAGACCTGCAGTCTAGGTAGGGGCATTTGTAAATTGCTTTGTTTTGCACTGTATGTGATCCTGGTTACCTGATGTAAAAAATGTGGATCATCTGGATTTCAGCTATATTCTGTCCACGCAGGGGCCAAACCAGAAAAACTTGATTATGATGCTACTTGCATTTGATCCATTCAGAACCAAAGGAATCTTATAGGTGAGCTGGACATCACTGGCTTTGTGACAATATCTGCTTTTTTTCCTTTGCAAAATGTTTTTCACTCCATCTATATTAAATTTGCTGAAGTCTCTATGGGGAAATATATATATTTTTTTCTCCTTAAAAATGTTTCATAGCTCTTGCTGCGGCGCTCTGGGAGATTTCAGTAGATAGTTGTGGGAACACAAATATTATTTTATTGGTAAGTCCTGAATGCGTCAGCAAAGTCTTACCTGGCAGCAGAGCACTGAAGACTGCTGTACAAAGTGTGCATCAGAGCTGAAACTTTAGTTGACTTGTTAGTTATCACAGTAAATGTGGCCCCTGCAGGGAACTGTTTACTGGAAGTAAGATGATGAGGAGTTCCTGGGTGTGGACAGGAGAAAAGGCTGATGTGGCAACCTCAGGAATTTTATGGGTTTATGTTAAGCACACAGCTGTGGTAACATCAGGAGGTTATCAGGAGCCTGAGGAGATCCAAAAGCCAAGTAGAGAGATAGGGGGATCAGCCGCACAAACACGCTTCCCTGCTGGCAGGTAGGCTGCACTGTTATGTCCCTCGGCTAGCCCAAACCAGCCCCGGAGAGGAGCTGAGCAGAAAAGGGAACTGCTGGTAAATGAGGAAGGCTGCTGCTTGCTTCACAACCACTTCCTGTGTTACAGGCTCAGCTCTCCTCCAGACATTGCTGACAGGAATCCTTGCTGGGCTATGGAGCTCTTATCTCTAGTTAAGAACGTAGCTTAAGCTAGACCAAGAGTCTTTCACGAGCGACACGGTGTTTGGTGGCCTATGAGAGGTCAACTTGGCTTCACTGTGATTCCTTGTGTGAAAAACTGTCCCAGATATCCTTGTCTGGCACAGCTGTTTGCTGTTTCTGAAGGAAAACAGGTTCCTGAGTGAGTGTGTCCTGGGGGTGGGGTGGGGGGGCTGGAGATACCTTGGGATGGCATGAAGGAGGCTTAATTGCTGCTGCTGAGATACAAATCTCTTTGCCTTAAAAAAGAGCCAAAATAGGAACACTTCCTTCTACAGCCTGATGAGCAAGAAGCTTTTCAGACACCTAAAATTAGTAATGAGAAAAATTAATAGTTTGGAGTCCAAAGCAAAGTTTGTGTGACCTCGGAAAGAGAGGGAGAATGCGAGAGTGAGTCTTTAGGGGAATGAGAAGAATCCAAAAATATTGATTTCAATTTGTCATGGGAGAGAGCAGGAGAAACAAGCCATTGGAACAAGTTCTTGAAACTTCCCACTAGCTGGAATGTCTCACAGCAGAATGAAAACAAACAATCCTATAAGGTTTGCCTTCCCAGAAAAGATTAAGTCCAGTCCCTCTAGCCTTGCTCGCTGTCTCTGGGAGCATCTGGTCCTGTTTGAAACAGCAAAGAATGTGGAATTTGGGGTATATTAGTCTGCTAGTGGTGGTTTGTGGGGGAAAAAAAAAAAAAAGAGAGAAAAACTATAGAGGGCATCTGACTGCTCCAGTAGAAGTGGGGATTAGGAGAAAAAGGAGAAGAGAGGAGAGCCATGCTGTGCTCAGAAGCCAGCAGCAGCACCCTGCCTTTGCTGGAGCGCTGTGAGGGTCCCTGCCTCGAGCAGCCCTCTGCTTCTTCCTGAACGTGGAGTCCTCACTGCAGGTTTCCCACCACGTCCTGAGCCTGTGAGCATGCTGGAGGTGAAGAAGCTGCATTTTGGGCTGTTGTGCATTTTGGGTGATTTGTGTCAGATCACTGTCGTGTGCAATTGGGCTTCTGGATTAGGAACTCAAATAAATACATAACCGAGCTCTCTGCTGACAAGGAAGGGTGCAGACTATGTCTCAGTTTTCTGCCCCCAGCAGGGCAGGCAAGAAGCAACTTCAGTGTTTAACTTGACTTTTTCATATTTAATACAAAGTCCAAGCAACATCGCAGTTTTGACAACTTGACATCTTCAAGACTAACGGAGTGACTGAAATAAGATGATAAAGTGAAATTTGAAAATGAAGATGGGTTGATATCAATACATCCTAAGGTGACCAGGCTGTTAACATGAGATGAACTTTCTTGTGACCTATAAGCATGCAAAGATTGACACCTATGCAGGATCAAAGGAGCTTATGAAAGGCTGAGGAGTACATGAGAGGAAATTGCAAATGTGTAGGTTGTCGATCTCAAGAGTGGCTTTTATTAGTTATTGTACATAATAACTATTGTGTCAGAAATGAAAGGGATTAACTCTCACCCAAGGTACTGCACCTGAGCAAATATTGTCTTGCCTGGGTGAAATTTGTGCCAACACAAAGAGGACCTGGTACGAAGCTATGTACTGCTTAAGTCTCATTTAAGTCTTCAAAATGAGGATTAAGCAGGATTTTAATGGTGCAAAAATATACGGGCTAATTTCAACCCTTATTTACAACAGTATGTGTCTCCTGGGCTTTTGGAGTAATGTAGAGTCTCACCAGAAAGCATCAAAGCAGCTGGAAAGTACTTTCTCTGCAGACGGACCACTTCCCAGATTTGGGAGTTTCTCACATCACTGAACTGAAGCTCCAAAGGGCTTAGAGAGAAGGACAGAGAAGTTAGCTGGATAAGTGGGCTTTAACAACTGAATATTTTATCCTCTGCTGTGTTTTCTAATGGCTCAAATGCTTTGGTCTATGTGAGCAAGCAGGGGAATATTTTTGCTGTGGTCAGTAGTTTTTTCAGAGAAATACTGTAAATACAGGACTGCAATTTGTAGTTTGTTATTGGAATTGTGAATAGAAAGCACTTGAAATTTCAGAATAAGAGTAACAAGCACTTTCAGGCTGGAGGAAGAAAATCTGCAAGACAGAGGAAATGTTTTTCATGCAGAAACCTTACATCTAGATCTGCTTCCAGCAGATGACACCCACCTTTCAATCGTACTCTTGCATCTGTACCCAGTTTGCACACCTCTTGCTAAATATTTTCCTGTTTGCGGAGGAATGGTGAAATGGTTTCACAAGAACACAGACCATTGGCTTGACAACCGTTCCCTTCTTTAATTGTCTGTTTTTAGTGATAAGGTGTGCCTCTGTAATCTGGACTCTAACCACCAGAGGGGAAAGAAATGATACATAATGTTATGCACGACCTGCCTTAGTTTTCTGGGGAATCCTATATTTGTCTGCCCTTCTTCCTGCCATGACATAGCATGGGGTATTTCTGTAAAGCCCCTCCTGTCTGTCAGCCCTTTCCCAGTTGCTGTGAGGATGTCTTGTAGAGATGCCCATGTTTTTTCCATCTATGTTCTGAAACATTAAGATCACCAGAGGGGTGTGAGAGGCATGGGGACACCCTATAAAGCTGTTCCTTCTGAGAGGATGTTTGAAACTGCTTTGAAAAGGTTTCTGAGGAGTTTGTGGCACCTGCTACCCCTCCTATAGTTTCTGCATGATAAACATGCTTCCCTTTGCTATAAAGCCAACATTGAGCACCAAGCCCTTGTGTATGGCTGGCTTACTACAGTTACTGGTTAGTTTGAGGGATCATTTTACATTATTTTTTTCTAGGTTATTTCTGAAATGCTTTGTAACCCAAATGTTTTCTGATGTAATTTTATTAAATTCGTTTGTCCTGCACTCCCTTCCTGCCCTTCTCATACTTAATTTGGTCTTGCACGTTTAACTATAAGCACAGTATTTTTATTCCTTGTATTGATACTGTGGCTATGTCCTGATTTGAAGCATTAGTGATTGGAAGCTGATTAGTGATTGGAAAAAGCTATATCAGTGCTGTCTTGAATTGAAGGAAAAAGTAAGATAAAATCACAGATTTTTCCCCATTGGCTTGTATGGTTCCCTACCTTCCTGGCAATTTGAGTAGAGCTCCAGAGCAAAAATTGTTCCTTCTGGTGATAGGAAATCTAATTTACTAGGTATAAATAGTATTGCAATCAGCTTGTTTATGTCTAGTAGCGATTATATGAAGTTGTTGGCTGATGAAATGGATCCCATCCTAGTCCCGTGTGTCTTTGAAAACTGTATTTCATGAGTTGCCTGTCCAGTATTCAGCGATCACAGCATCAATTGCTTTTTCTTCATGGCCTTTGCTGGCAAAGCCTTGGTCTTGTGTTCTGCTCCTTGGAATAGTTGACAAACATTAACAACAGTATTTAGAAGTGAGAATGATTTGCATGCCAGCACCCATATATGCTTCTCTGACATATGAGGAGGCCGTAGGGTGGTGATGGGTTGCCCTATTCTTCATTTAATATTTGCCTGATGTAGGAACACTGTGAATCAGTTCGTTGTCCTCACAGGATTCCTTTGGGCACGGCAGTACTACTGTCACCATTTTATAGATGAGGACATTTTTTGGCAGAACAGAATCAAATAACATAACCAGCACTCCTCTAATACATATCAGATGGCAATATATAGAATATGCGAATTCTGCATTGCAGAACCTTGTAGCTATATGCTTCCCAAATTTAGCTGAAGGCTGCATTCTTCTTGATTTATATACTAATCAGAAGGGCTCCCATCATTAGCTTCAGCTTAATTTCTAATTCCCCAAATAAATATAATGCAACAACTTTTGTATAATGTTTAAGAAGTATGTGGAGGTGAGGGCAAGTCTCAGAGGAATCATATCACAGGTGATAAAACTTGCACCTGTGTGGCTGTGACTAAGCTGTGTGTACATACAAGGCAAGGCAGGAGCCTTCTCATGCTGGAGTACTGCATCCAGATGTGGAGTCATCAGTACAGAAGAGACATAGACCTGCTGGAGTGTGTCCAGAGGAGGGCCACAGAAATGATCAGTGGAATGGAACACCTCTCCTATGAGGACAGGCTGAGAGAGCTGGGGCTGCTCAGCCTGGAGAAGAGAAGGCTGCGAGTTGACCTGATAGCGGCCTTTCAGTATCTAAAGGATAGCTAAAGGATCACAGACTCTTTAGAAGGGTCTTTGGTGATAGGACAAGGGGAAATGGTTTCAAACTAAAAGAAGATAGATTTAAGTTGGATATAATGAAAAAGTCTTTTACGGTGAGACTGGTGAGGCACTGGAACAGGTTGCCCAGTGATGTGATGGATGCCCCGTTCCTGGAGATGTTCAAGGTCAGACTGGATGGGACTCTGAGCAACTTGATCTAGCTGTAGGTGTCCCTGCTGACTGCAGGGGAGTTGGACTAGATGACCTTTAAAAGTCCCTTCCAACTCTAAGGATTCTATGATTCTATGCTGGGTAAGTTGCTGGGAGTCTTTCCTCTCAGTGGTCACCATCAAGTTTTGGAAAGCAGGACGGTTTTCCTTCAGTGTGTTCTTTATACATAAAGGTAGAAGTAAAGGAATATCCATTTCTTTATTATCAGGATGAAAAAGTGCATTTAGTTTTTTGTTCTGACCAACTTGCTCACATTTTGATGAAGAGCAGGAGAATGGAAGAGTGAAGAAAAAGGGGGGATGGAGAGAGTGAGGGTCAGAAGTTTTTTGTTGTATTATTTCTAGAAAAGCCATCACTGGTGAGCTTATTAGTAAGGCATTTTCAGTGGAAATACAGTATTTCTGCTGGACAAAATGCAAGAATGTTTTATCTCATGGAATTTCCCACTCAGAAATGGAACAGTTCTTCTTACTGCTGCAGCTGCCTCGGGTCCTAATATGGATTTAGAAAGTAGCTCAAAATACCAATCAGGACCCAAAGACACAGCTGTTATGGTGGCTTTTCAAAACCTTAAAGGGACAAACAAATAAATGTCAGGAGAAAACTATGCTGTAAAAATTACCAGTTAAAAAATAGAAAGGATCCAACATTCTGCTGCTGCACTGTTAGCCATTCATTTGGATTTCTCTAACAGCTGGGTCTGCCTAGAATATGCTACGAAATTTGTTCTGTTTCTTGTTTCACGTGCACGGAGCCCAAGCAAAGACCTTCTTTGAGGATGTCAGTGCCATTTTGCTCCTAGAGACTGTAGCTTTCACCTTGGTGTAGTACTGTAATAACGATTCTCTGTTCATCCTTGTTTTGATGTTCTTTTGATGTAAAATGCATTTTCTGAATGAACAGCTTTGCCCTTTGTTTATAACTCAAATTGCCGAAGCCAATTTTCACTGACTTTTCACTTATTCAGCATCTAAACGCAGAGTTCATTTTCTTTCAGAAGCATCTTCGGAGGGCTGTTGGATACCAAAATCTCACTTCTGGTTCAGGAAGTCTCCAATTCATGGCCTGCTGCAGGAGAAGGTACTGAGGAGGTATCACAACATGCTTACCCTCATCGGACTTTTTTCTAAGTTTGTGACATTGTCCAGTGCTGGCAGATACTGGGGTGGATCTGTGGTCTCACCTGGTACAGTTCTGTACACACAGTGTATGTATGTCTTCATTCCTCATGCCTTTTCTTGGACCTCACTTACTGTATTTCTCATTATGGAACTGAAAATCGCTTATGGGAAGGGAAACTTGTGCTAGCAGAAATCCCAGACTATATCTGTGTTAGCGAACTAGACAGTGCCAGGAGCAGTGGTGTTAGTGGCCTGTTGTGCTTCACTGTTAGCATTTTCTGTAGCGTGATGTTGCCTGTGCCAGGCAGCACTCTCACTGATAGGGCATGGGCAGCAGCACGAGCCAGGGACCATTCCAAGCAGGCAGATATGGATGAGGACTCCTCTTTGGGGAGTGAGCAGAAGGAGAGAATTTAGCCATATGGACACGAGCCGTGACATCCAACTCGTGCTCAGGGGCAGGGAATTGGCGCTGGGCTGTTTTGTTTTCTTTTCCAAGGCAGGCCTGTTGATTTCCGCACCGTGCTGCCAGGCCCTACGACAGAATGTGCGTATAGTTCACTGCATTCAGGAGGCAGTGCTAATGACTGGCTCCCACTGCAAAATATGTCACAGAGAACTTCAGGAGGATTGTTTATGTCCCCAGAACCTTGAGCTGGAATAATGGCTCTAATTTATTTATGCGCATTTTGACATCTTGTTATGTTTTATTCTGTAAAGCTGAATATGGTCTCACAACCTTGGAGCTATTGCTACTAGGTAATACCAGAAAGGGATTTTATCTCCAGGCAGATCTTTTCCCCTTTGTAAAGACTTCAAACCGCTGTTCTTACATCTGCATATCTGTTTGCAAAAGGACAAGACTCAAAACCACTGTCCTTGTGTCTGCTTGAGAAAGAACAGTGAAACCGAGGAAATATGTGGCCTATCTGTACAACTGGGCAGGAACAGATTGACTTTGCATCAACAGTGAATGCTTGAATAACCCATTAGCCAGTGACCTTGGCGTGGGACCTGTCACCCTCAGACAAGAGCTGTGGCACTCTCTCCTATAAATGCTTTCCTGTTCTCTAATGCAACTCAGTTTTCAGTTTAAATCTGCTAAACGTTACAGTTTAGGGGACGCTCTAGGAGAGGCTTAGTCTCTTTTTCTCCATGAAGGTCTCAGAGGCAGTTGAACCCATTCTGGTTTTGAATGCATTTTATTGTTTATAGAAGCGATTGTACAGTTTACGTACCTACAGTATCTCCTGTGTCTAATATAATGAGTTTATAGCTTATCAGGTTGCTCACGGAAGCACTGAACGATTTGGTAAATCAGTAGGATACAATTTTGGTAGGTTGTATGGTGGTTTTGACCAAAGAACTGGCTGATAGGAACACTGGTGATGAGGGATCTGGTTCTTTACTAGTATGTGTTGGTCTGTTTGATTTTAGTGTGCTAGATATGTGAACATGATTCTAGGAGAGCACGTCAAGAAAGAAGAGAGCAGATATGATTACAAAGAAGCAATTATTTTGAGATTTGACAGTTTCTGTTCTATGTGCATGCATGTATCCTGCACTGTATATGCTTCCTAGACCATATGAGAAAAAAAGGGACTTTAAATGAAAACAAAAGAAAGTGCAACTATAAAACCAAAGCACATGACGTTGGATTCTTTATGAGTTTGAATTTCTTTTCTGTTCTCTACAGCAATGCTATTAAAAAAGTGATGTTGGGAAATATTCCCAAGAACTGCATTGTTTACATTTAAAGTGTTAGATGAGTCCATGGCTGGATTTTGGCCAAGTCCAAGTAGGATTCTCCCCAAGTAATTTATGGGCATTATTCAAGGATTAGCTCCAGCCAGGACCCCATTTTGAATAAGTGCATGACCACCTTGTTTTGGAGGCTAAGAGGTTTAAATAGTGTGGATAGGGATTGTCTGTAATGGGCAGCTGTAATACCCCAGTACAGTCCCAGTTTTCTAGTACAGATGTAGATAGTGCAAACTTCTGTACCATATATGTTTGGAAACAGCTGAAGCAGAGAAGGAGAAAAAAAGTATGTTTAACCTAATCCAGGATATAGGGGGATGACAGAAATCACATTAACACAGGCTCTTAATTCCTTGCTGAATATCTTCTATTGGCTCTAAGCAGTAGTAGCACAAGAAAAATAACATTCATGATGGGCCAGTGTGGATCCCTGGAGTCTCAGTAGGGACTGCTGAGAGACGAAACTGTAAATATGTCATGATAGACTGAAAATAAATAGGTACCACTCTAGGGGGGAGCTCAGTACATAAGCGTTGGCTAATGTTCCCGAACCTGAGTGACAGTCTGTGAGACAGACTGATCGTTGCCTTTGGGCTTCAGTTTTACTTGTATGGATTATTTTTAAAAACTATTTTCTTTCTTTCTTTTTTTTTTTAAAAAAAAAAGACTTTCTCATACCCATTTCTCCAACACCACAGTTTCCAGGACCAAGCTTCTTTGCAAGTCGGATGGCGAACCCTAGTTACTGCTTCAGATACAATGGGAGGCTGTTACTCTGCTGCTGATTCAGAAGCATCGATAAGAATGATCAGGTTACCATTCATTTATTAACTCCTTAGACAAAAGTTTAGCTAGGTTTATAGTCCAAGAATGAGAGCTACTGCCACACTAGCATTCATGTGCAAAGTCATTCACCATCAAATTCTAGTGGTAATGATTTGATTTTTTCACTCTTGTCCTGAGGGACTGCTGTTAATGACTGAAGTTGAAGGGACAACTGACTGCTCTGGTAGTGCAAACAGGAAGATTTGCATGAACATGGAGAGTTAAACTGAATTCCCACCTCTGGCAGATTGATCTGCCAGAGGGTAGAAAGGCTTTACAGAGGGACCTGGATAGACTGGATTGATGGACCAAGGTAAACTGTATGAGTTCCAGTAGAGCCAAGTGTCAGGTTCTGCACTTTGGTCACAACCCCAGGCAACCCTACAGGCTTGGGGAGGAGTGGCTGGAAAGCTGCCTGACAGAAAGGGACCTTGGTGTGCTGATGGATAGACGGCTGAATATGAGCCAGCAGTGTGCCCAGGTGGCCAAGAAGGCCAATGGCATCCTGTCTTGTATCAGGAATGGTGTGGTGAGCAGGGCTAGGGAAGTAATCCTGCCCCTGTACTGGGCACTGGTGAGGCCCCACCTTGAGTACTGTGTTCAGTTTTGGGCACCTCAGTACAGAAAGGACATTGAGGTGCTGGAGCAGGTCCAAAGAAGGGCAGCAAGGCTTGTGAAGGGCTTGGAGAATATGCCCTATGAAGAGAGACTGACGGAACTGGGGCTGTTTAGTCTGGGGAAGAGGAGGCTGAGGGGAGACGTTATTGCTCTCTTCAAATACCTGAAAGGTGATTGCAGTGAGAGCGGGGTTGGTCTCTTCTCACTGGTGACAGGTGACAGGACAAGGGGAAATGGCCTCAAGCTGCGCCAGGGGAGGTTTAGGTTGGATATCAGGAAAAACTTCTTTACAGAAAGGGTTGTTGAGCACTGGAATAGGCTCCCCAGGGAGGTGGATGAGTCACCATCCCTGAATGTGTTTAAAAATCGTTTGGATGTGGTGCTCGGGGGCATGATTTAGTGGTGGGTTGTTAGAGTTAGGGTAGTATGGTGAGGTTGCTGTTGGACTTGATGATCTTGAAGGCCTTTTCCAACCTGAGCAATTCTATGATTCTATGAATTCCCACCTCTTTACAGTTGTTCCTTGGTATCGGGATTTGTTCTCAGATTGTGTATATCTCATAGGGATGTTTTTCTCCCGGTTGATCAGGATGGCACTCTCATTTAGTTCTGTAATCGGCGTGACAATTACCTGCTCACTAGAGCAACTTCCTGGAAAAACAGTGTGAAAATCATAAGTGTTAGTCAGTGGCTTATGGCCTTTTTATATAATAAAATGCAGCTGAAAATGTTGACATAAGAATTTGGGTCAAGTCTTGACTATAATCTTATCTCAGAACTGCCTAAGAGTACTGCATGCTCCTCTGTCCTTTTTGTGAGAAGGCAGAAATTTTTCTTGTTTCCCAAAACAATTGCTCTTCCTGTTGTTAATGCAGGAGGAACTTGAAGGTCATTGAAGACATTAACCACTGGAAATCAGATATAAGATCAGTACACCATCAGTGAACTCTGCCACTGTCAATCACAGAGTTTTCGTAGTCTTAACCTGAAGTATCTAGTTTATTTTTAGAAATGACTAGTCCTGATACGTAGTGCAGATTGCACAGCCTATCTGGTTTTAGGCTTTGCCTTGAATTCTATTTCATCTTATAAAACACATGTAGCTGTGTCCTCTTCTCAGGCAGGGAACACTGGCAGCAAGAAGCTGGTGCAGTTCCTGCCAGCAGGTGTTTCATCTTTGTTGGCTGCTAAAGGGCTTTTTGATACAATACCATGATATTTTTTCTGAGTCTGTGAATTCATGTGAAAATGAATTATGAAGTTGAGGCCTGGCCTGCATTACAAAGTTGTTGTGCTCTAAATCATTTTTTCCTTCTATATAATTGGGGCCTGTGTGTGTTTAGAAAGGCCAGCTAAATGGTTTCCCATTTTCATACACTGTAGGAAGGAGTTCTCATCTTTGTACCCCTGCTTCAGAGAGATTCACCCTGCAGGGCAATGGGATGGTTACCTTTCTGGCAAATAAGAAAACACATCACGGCAAACTTGAAAACTTATTTTCTATCTTTTCAGTTCATTTTGTTTTATTATCAAAACTCAGTTTCTGTGCCCTGAGGTACGCTAGTATGTACCTCCAGAATGTCATCTATTCTTTATTAGCCCTTTGAAACCAAGCACACACCGTACATAAGTTACCATGCTTCAGCTAACAAAAGGCTATCTAGCTAGGTAAAAATAAGCTCCTGTCTGAAGACTCGACACTCCAGACTGCAAGGGTACTTGGGTATACAGAGCTACGGCCTAGACTAACTTTTTGTATTTTGCAGTGTATGAGCATTTGTGAAAAAGGAGATTGTGAGTTTGTATGACCTTTATAAGGAGTTGGCACAAGGTTGTATGGTTTACTTTGGGCTGTATTTTGCTAGCTTTTGCACATATGGAATGGCATCTTCCTCTGCAATAATCTCACCTATATAATGGTGTCAGAATCTGGCCTACCAGCTGGAGTGAGCTATTTCACACTGTATCTGCTATTGCTTCCTTTTCATCTGTTGAGATAGAGTGCTTTGCTGTGTATCCTGTTATCCCATGGCTCTCTTTTTGGAGTTATGTTCACACATCTTGATTCCATCTGTACCCTGGAAGAGGCCTGTTAGGTGGAAGATGTATCTGTCAAACACATGTAGATTCTGGACAGCAACCCTTTACGGGTCACTCCTTGAAACATTACTAATTTGATTTCAAAGGGAGCTATTACAAAATGTCTTTTGTGTTGTTAGGCCTCAGGAGAAGGACCTCAGTTGGACACAGTGAAGTGCTGCATTTGCTATAGCCATGGAGCCTGTTGTTGGAAAAGATATAAGAATCAGTTGTGTCTTTGTCTTGGAGCTCGGCACCTCTTCAGGAGAAGTCCCCTGATGAGAGAGGGAGACTGCTGAATGTGTGTTAAAAGGGCCAGGAGACAGAAACTTAGTGATCCACAGCATTTCATCTGATGCTGTCCAAAGCTGTTGAGCAACCTCAGGAAATGAGTGGAAATTTGACTCTTGTTTGGCTATCTTGGGTCCTGAAATCGGGGCAGAGGGGGCAAGAGGGTTGATGTGTACATCTGTGCACTCTGTGGCAGTGCTTTGAAGCTCTGTGTTGTAGCCTGTGGCTTCTTACGATGCAGTCATGTGCATTTTTAAGACCAAGAATTAGACACCTTTGTGCTTAAAGTAAAGCATGACTGTGACTCACTCAGCTGTCACTCTTACAGATGTGAGAACCATATGGATGGGAAGAAGGAACCTAGACCCAAAATGCAAGCTGAGGGATTGCAAGACAGGAGACCAAACACTGAAACAGCATCTGGCAAAAGTGAATAATTGGCTGATGTTTCCACTTCTGTTTGGTTAGATTTTCAACATAAATTAATCCATTGTCTCAAAGCAGTGGTTTCCCGCTTGGTAAGCTGTAGATCTTTTCACCCCCCTACCCCCATTCACTATTTGCAATTAGCTGCAGTTGCTTGTAGGCTGCACAATCTCTGAGCACATTAGAGCTGTGGTAGTAGCCTGACTGGCATTCATAAACAGGCAGTGCTTGGGACTTAGTAATACCCTAACTCAGTGCAGAAGTGTGCCAAAATAAAGGTCATTTTAATTTCATGTTATGTCACGCAGTTTTGAAGTGACATGTGTTTAACGAGTTTTCTCCAGTAAATGAATGATAGCAAGTATTACACTAATAGGCTTTGATGATATGCCCACAAAAGAAAAAAAAGGCAATATCTTTCCAAAAACATTAAACTGACATTTTACCAGAGGAAAAAAAAACAACAACACAGCAGAACAAAGATTCAAACTCCTGCCCCCAAGCTTCCATAATGACGAAAATTAGGCTTTTTGGCCCTCTCCTGATGACAGTTTGCAGAAGTTTCACAGTAATTTATTTATAGTGTGCCCATCACTAGAAACATTGAGGCTGATCTCCTGATAGGGATAGGAGAGCATGAAGGGAGCAATTTGAGCTTGTCACAAACACTATCTCTATCACAAACCTCATGACAGGAGTATTAAAGGAGTGAAAAAATGTTTCCTAGGCATACGTTGTACCCCATGATTATGCACAGAAAGGTGTGGAATAGTTTCTGTCTTCTCATATAGCAATGCATGCTTGTCTTATCCCTCAAACCAGTACCCAAACTGGTTGTTCCCTGTCATCTTTCTGTCAGGCTGTGGACTCAAATGTGCACTAACACAGGAGGTGCCATCTGAGCATCAGGAGCACTTCTGTTCTGTGTGGGTGATGGAGCTCTGGCACAGGCTGCCCAAAAAGAATCATAGAATTGTTTGAGTTGGCAGGAACCTTTAAAGGCCATCTAGTCCAGCTTCCCTGCAATGAATGGGAACACCTACAGCTAGATCAGGTTGCCCACAACTCCGTCCAGCCTGACTTTGAATGTCTCTTCCTTGGAGATCTCCAAAAGCTGCCTGGACATGGACCTGGGCACCCTGCTCTGGGTGTCCCTGACTGAACAGGGATTGGGCCAGATGGACTCAGAGATTCCTGCCAACCTCAGCCCTTCTGTGACCTTGTGGTTCTTTAACTCCTTGATGGGGCTTCTTGTCATTCAGTGGCTTTGAGGCATAGCTCAAGATATGTTAGGCCCATCTTATTCTTAGGAACATTGCTGGTGGTGTTGGCAGTGGTTAGCATGGCACGCTTACAAAAAAAATAATTAATTAACAGTTCCTTCAAAGTAGACTGGGAGGGAGAGCTGTTTTGGCTCTTGTTAGGGTAGCTTTTGAATGTTCAGGAAAGGCGACTACACTGAGACCCTCTCTCCAAGGAGGATGTGTGAAGAGCATGGAAGGTTTGGTGAACACTGCTAACTGGCTAGGCATCATCTACTTTTCAAGTTTGCAATGAAGCCCATGCCCTTGAGCTTTGCTTAGTAGTCAGAGGATAAACTGTCATTTAAGCAGGTCACACACCTTTTTTGGTCACAACTCTCACTGAAGTCAAACTTACGAAAAACTGAAAACTGAGAATTAAGTAAAAAATGTGTGCATAGTAAAGTGTCCATCCATCTGCACCTCCTGTCTGTCCCAAGTAAGCAACAGGAATAGGAAGAGATCAGTATTGGTCTGCTGGCACAATTTAGCTTAGGCTGCAATCCTAGAGCAAGACAGGCAGTCATTCTAATTAATTTCCTTTGGACGTGCTTTTTTTTCCAGAATTTTCACTGCTAGTTTTGTATGGCACTCTGTCTTAGGCACACAAACTGCAGAAAGACTGCTGTGCTGTGTATGGATACTGAACCTGTCTGTGTTGTTTAGCTGATCAATTGCTTTTTGGGTCAATGGTTGTATGAGATTATTTGATGGGACAGATAAGTCTATATAAATATACAATAATTTAGTAAGTAGAAAGAGATGCTGTACCTTGTCTTAAACAAGATGAAATTTAATAATACAGCCATTCAGTACAACTGCAAATTGCTCTTACAACTAGTTTTACAGTGTTTTACTACCAGTCAGTATTCATGCCAAATACAATGTGACATGCATGTTTTTCCATCACACGAGTGTGAGCAGTTGCAGGAGCTTCCATGGTTAGAAATTTGGCTTATAAAGTATTTTAACAAATTTTGAAGTGTTACTGATCCTATCAAATTCAATGCTAGAAGATAAACAAAATGGTTTCAGAAATATTTATGATGCTGTGCTAGTTATTAAACATAGCTTAGTGCAACCTGAAGTTGTTATCTTTTGAATGCATATGTCATGCAACTGCAAAATCTCATAACACCACAAAATACTGTGTCTTTGCTACTCTTTGACTGATACAATGCTCCACAGAGTAGAAATTCTCTTCTGAGCTGAGATGGCATGATAACAATACTCTTCTATTCCTTTCTTATAGATTTCTGTAGAGCTGCACATGCATCATGTCACTGGTTTTAATTGGCTCTGTTATCTGTCAGAGCGAGTTATTCTTCAGCCCCTTTTACATTCTAGGTACACACTACTGTGCGGTGTCCCTGCACTGGGGGCTGCAGGCGATCAGCCCTCAGCATTGCGAGACGTGTGGGAGCTGCAGAGGGCTGATGGCAGGGTGTCAGAGCCAGGAGCCAGCCTGGTGCTATGGGTCTGGGGAAGCAGCCCCTGTGACTGCACTTGTGCCATGGGACTGAAGGCAAGCTGGGCTGCAGACGTTCAGCAGTGCTGTGCTGTCAGACCACTGTGCCTCTTGTGAAACAGGAGAATTGTGTGCAGTCTTCAGGCCTTTCATGTCTTGCATTTTATCCCAAGACTCATCTCCCTTTAAAAATACATTAGGAAGGGCTCTAGCATTTCTCTAGGTAGGGCTTTTTTTTTCTAGTAGGAGAGACTTTTCCAGACTTTGCATGCAAATTGGTGGAAAGAGGGGACACACTTATATAAACTTGGAGCATGTGGAATGTGAGAAGAATGTGTTCTGTAAGAGATGCACTTATTTAAATGAGTGATCATGCTCAAACAATGCATCTTAATTATTTTCTTTTCTTTGGAATAATCTTGCGGTCCAAGAAAAAATAATATAAACTTCATAAAAACAGTCTCCAAACGTTATTGTTGCAGTGTAAAATTTTAGATGAGAATATATGCAGGCAAAAATCAAAGTTACTGCTTCCATAATAACCATGGCTTTGCCAAGATTGAATTTGCATTGCGTTCTCAGAGATCCTATGAGTTACCAGATCAATGGTAGGGAATTCTTCTACATACTTACCTGTAAAAATATCAATTGCTGGTGAAAAAAAAAAAGTGTAAGTTTTCTCTGAAGATAGAATCATAGAATAGAATAGAATTAGCTAGGTTGGAAAAGACCTACAAGATCACCTAGTCCAACCATCCACCTACCACCAATAACCCCACTAAACCATGTCTCTCAACGCTATATCTAGATACTTTTGACCTGTGCAATTAGATAGATCTTCTACAATGTTGGATTTTTTTTTAGGATGCCAGCAATTTCTGGCTGGCATAAAATCCCTATTGTCCTCTGGGGGAATACTCTCTTCATTAGTGTTTCTTTTAAATTTTGAGGTGCTATGTGCTGCTCCTGGCACAGATGCATATCTCCTGGTGGAACTTCTGTGCTGGTCAGATAAAAGGCAGTGCACAGTCATTTTGGACTGAGCTGCATCTAACAATGAGAATAATTATGGCATTAGTACATATATCTTAGAAAGTAATTTGAGTGGTATTGGAGTGCTGGAGGTGTTTTTATTATGCAGACTCAGTTTTGATTCATCACAAGAGGAAAACACACTACTTAGTATTCAAGGAGGGATGAACAAGATGAAAGTTGTGTTTGGGATGGGCACTTGTCACTACCGAAAATATCTGCAGAGTCTTCTGGGAGTCCATTCAACTGTGCCACATCTATGTTAAAAGGAAACAACGTCAACTGGACTGAAGAGCTTGGATGAGTTTCAGAAAGCCACTTCAGTGTGACTTACTGTTTTATCAGTTTTAAGGGCTGCTCTTCCCTTTTCAGATAGGATAGGATATGAAAGTAAATAAACCATTCCTGTATCCAGGATGAAGAAAAACAGTAGATGAGGAGGAGCATGGAAGAGCATAGTTTAAATGTTGTAGGTTTGACTGCATGTGATGGCACAAAGCTGCTGTGTTGGCACTGGGGACCAGCTCTCCACTGTCCTGCCCCGTGGGGCACAAAATGGCTGTAAAAGCCTGTTCAGAGTGACCAAGTGGCATGGTCTTTATACAGATTTAAATAGGCAATATGTGAAACAGCAAAGAGCCAGACCCAGGTATGGGATCTCTGCAAATACTCAGCAGGCTCTGTTTGAAATGCAGGAGGTTTCCTTGCCCACTCTAAACCAGATCTGCAGCCCACTCAGCAGCTGCTCTGCTTAATTGTTCTGT
Organism: Numida meleagris; assembly: GCF_002078875.1. Lineage (NCBI taxonomy): Eukaryota > Metazoa > Chordata > Aves > Galliformes > Numididae > Numida > Numida meleagris. The sequence continues at coordinate 96,413,357 of NC_034411.1, read as the reverse complement.
AGTTTTCTTGGCCAAAACCTTCCTTGTGTCTGAAAGAACACCTTTAAGATAAACCATGAAACTGATTTTTAAGATGTCTTATTTGCCCTGGACAGAAAAACTCTTGCCTGGGAGACCGTCACAAAATGAAAGTTGTGGTTCAGGCTTGGTCATGCTGCCTCTACATTTACCCCCAGTGGCTACTCTGTAGCTTGAATTGATCACAGCAAGTGAATTGGAGCTGTTAGTTCATTTAATTGTCAGTTCTGTGTCTGTGCACTAAGTCAGTCAATGATTTTTCTGAAGTGACTGCTACTACATCACAGAGATGCTCACGTGGCCATTGGATGTGTATTGATGGTGCTAATGGAGTCACTGAGCCAAGCTCACATCTAGCAACGTCATAGCTCTCCAGAGATTGATTGTGATGGCATTTTGTTCTGCAGTAGAGTCCTGAAAGCCCAGGCTCTATCAGAATCCAGTGCACTAGCTAGCTGATAGGATGACATAGCTTTAGGGCTGAAGAGGCTTCATGTAATTTGAAAGAAGACAACAAAATTCAAAAACAGTGGTGCTGATGGTGTTATAGGAGACACAGGCTAGATTTATAGTTATTGAGATTCAGTGTCTCTTGGAGTATCTTCAAAATAGTGACTGTAGTATTGATTTTTTAATTATTGAATTCAATAATCATATTTCAATTAAAAAGAACTTAATAATGAACCTTGCTGGCTGTTCTGAACCTAGCCACTATAGATGATTAATCTTTAATGGTTCGGATAATAGAGGAGTTTTGATGAGTGTTTGAAAGAAGGACAGCAGAAATCTCACAAGTGAGTCTAGGGAAAATTTTCATTTGTCCTGAGTGCAAAACTGGTCCTTATTAGGTCTGAAAGCATCTCATAGAAAACAGCTGTTAGACCACTAATCCTCCTCACCCTGAAGGTAGGATTTCTCTTAGCTGTATTTTATCTAGAAATGTGTCTTCATGTTATGTTAAAAGTGAACATTAATTTCCCTCTATTTTGCCTCCTTTCAGTGTCCTATGCTGCTGTAAATAATCACTGCCTCTTGGATGTGTGCAGCGTACTGGTATTTGTAGACTCACCACTTCTGATCATTGACAACTTCAGCTATATCAGAGCTAGTAACCTAGAGGGGAAAAGCTGTGTATTCTGTTACTGACCCTTTGAGAAATACATTAACCTTCTCCACCAACTTTGCATCTAAGGAAAATTACTTTTTGCTATGGGCCCTTTTTCTTTCAAGATTGCTCTTTATCTGTCAGGTGGCTTCCTTAAAAATGTCTTTAAGACCTCTTCTGGGGAGCATACTGATTGTTTTCATCAAGGATCAAGAAAACACATACAATTCGATGAGATTGTTGTAACATCTCAGAATAACTAATTTCTTATTCAGCAGAGACATTTGGTTATTATTTGCATTGGCAGTCTTTTCTATCATTCTAAGAATTCTTCTAGAAAGCAGAGTTCTGTGTACAAACTAAAACCTTCAGATTTCTGGAGGGAAGCCAGCGATGGTATGTGCTGTTGCAGAAGTGATTTGGGGTGATGATAAGTGGTTTACAACCACTCAACCCAACCAGAGAAAGGTGGCTGGGGTGTGCTGGGGAGAATTAGCAAAGTTTTGTACATATTTTTACAAAGTACTGAGATCAACTGCAGGACCACGAACAAGAATCAATTCTTTCTCTGAACGAAAAAGAATAATAAAAAAATAAAGTATCCAGCTGAGCACCAGTGGAAGAACTCTTAGCTAATGAGAGTGATAAGCCTATTGAAATGTTAAGAGCAAGTCCTGTTTGCCCCCTGCTTACTGTGCTGGAGCAAGACCTTTGCTGGGAATGCATAGTGCAGCCTTAACATTTGAAGCTCTCAAGAAACCAACAACTTTTTTTTTTTTTTTTCCCCTTTAAAAATAGTTTTACAAGCAGTATTTGCAGAACTCTTTAACAAATGATCTAAAAAATGTTACTTTATTAATGTACCTAGGAAACATGCATATATGTTACAGTACTTGCACAGAATGTTAATGAGAACATATGACTCTCACAAATCAGGATTACATTGTAAGAATAAGGACTGATAATGTGAATAAGTGTTTTCAGGATCAGATTGCACTCTGTGTTTTAAAATTTCTTGAAGTTAATGGTTCCTCCAGCTAACAGTTTACTGCCAGGAAAGCCCTCCATATTGATTATTATTGCATATTAATGGCTCTATCAAATATTTATTTTGCAAGTTTCTAGGTTGAATTTTTTTACTGATGTCTCCCATGAGTGAGCAAACTTCGGGAGAAGTGGAAATAGCCACTCCTCTTTTGCAAGGTCTGAATATTTCAATGTATTTTCAATGTATCAGATCTGTTACAGGAGCATTTGGGGCCAGTATTTGGATTCCAGTAACATGATAGATTGAAAGACTTATGATATAAATATGAACTTGGAAGCCAGCTGGCTGGATCATGTCCAAAATTCTAACGTGAGGAATCACAGAGGGCCAGCTTTCCAGTAGTGTAGTTAGTGGGCTTCAGTGCTCTCTTTTGAAGAAGTCAAAACAGTGTATGCACATCAAACTGCACATTTCCAGGTACTACAACTGCCTGTGCAAATGGACATAAATTTAGTAGTCCTCTTTAAATTCGTCATGCCAGTATCCAAGAATGATCAGATGAGTTGATCACTGTTCCAGATATAGCTTATAGTTTCTGTATCATATTATAAACAAAGCCACTGACTGAAACATCTATTTGTTTAAAGGCAAAGAGAAATCTTGCACATTTGCTAATGTTTAAATTAAGCTTCAAGGTTAACCAAAATAACTATTTTGATGGAAAAGTAGACTTTATATATTCAACTAAAAATCTCTTTTTACATAGCGTAAAAAATTTCTTTGTTGCAGTTTTATTCTTGATTGGACCTTATATAAAGATATTACTTTCAAGAAGAAACATTGGGATTTTAGGTAACTCTTGAAACCAGAGTACAAGGATATGTTGTATGTTGTGACTGTGCTGCCTCCCATACAGATTAGATACAAAGGAGTTGAAGTACTGCTGGACCAAACCCACCACAAAAGTCTCTGATATTTCACTGAACTTTGTGGATGTGAAGCTGCTTCAGAATGGAGTTCCTAATCCTGGACCTCTTTTCATGGGAGGCTGAATACATGAAGGTACTAAATAAATCAGAACAGAGTACTTGTAACAGACCTTGAAGTCACATCCTTTGCAGGGTTACTTTTGGGGCAGCACAAGGGTAGGCAGTGAGACTTAATTTAAGCTTATGCATGTGTACCAGGGTTTGCATATTTGCACTCTGCTGCTGTTAAATACATGGCTGAAAACTAATTTGTCAATCAAAGAACACCTCCAAAGTTGGAGGAGGTTCATGTAGTGATTTTGCTGGCTTGTCCTGCAATAAGATAAAATATCAGATGAACAATATTTTCAGAATTACTATCTCCTCCCATAGCTCTATCTAATTTGGGTTACAAGTCCATAAAATCTAAACCTCAGGTAACAAATATTGACATTAAAAAATTATTATTTGCTTCTCAGTAATTATAAGTCATTTATGTATTTTTTCCTCAGAAAAAAATCTGGTTTTGAAGTGCTGGAAAATTGGAGCAGTTATTTAGAACATTTGAATTCATTGTTTTTTTTGGATGAGCTTATTGAAATCGGTAATTTTTACACATCAGACACTGTAAATCCAAAATAGGTTCTAAAAATTAGAGTGCTCGTTACCTAGCAAGAGCTGTTTGAACTGATTATGTTTATGCCCACACTGTGAACTTGAGAAGACTACTTTTCATAAAAATACTTTTGTGTGAGTTTTCAGACAATGGACACAGTAATTCAAGGCTTTCTTCTTTCATTTGAAAGTTAATTTGGATGAAAGTAAGGCTTGTATTTAAAGTGCAAAAGCTCTTCCTGCGTAAGTCCATGTGTGGACAGTTCTAATTTGGGAATCAAAATGTCTTCTTGTTTCACTTAATCTTCTTTGAAAATAGAAGTGTTTAGCTTAATCCTTCATTGAACTGGAACAGGTCCACTTATTTCAGTCCACCTGTGAGTTATGTTGGAAAGGGAGCAGCTTTTCTGAATAACGACTATTCATTTCAGAACTATTTTTCCAGCTACTTTTGGTCTGAGTCTGATCTCGGCTGACACACATTACAGCCTTCCAAATCTCGAGTCTAAATTTTTTTAGCTATCTCATCAAATAACGGACTCTGTTTTAAAAGCTTTTAAGACTGGACTCAAAACTGAATCTAAGCTGTACTGAGTATTTGTGACAGAAAGAAAACTTAGGTCTTGTGGCTTTTACCAATTTCAGAAGAAAATTAATTATTTGCCTGCTGTAGATATGGATGGTAGCAACACTGTTGTATAATGGTAAAAATGGCAGTGATGGTGGTCATTAACTGAACAAAATAAATCATTTGTTATTTTGGTGCATGGGAAATCAAGACGTGCACAAATTCTTGCCAGCCTTGCATCCCAGAGTCTGAACTGTGCTTAACCATTTACAACTGTAATACGGCTGAGAACTTGAGACATGATTACAAAATAAGCATCTTTTGGGAAATGCTGTAGATTCTGAGTTAAATAGAAAATCCTTGGACTTTAGTCGCTGGAGAGGTCAAATCATTAGTTTTGATTTGCCTTGCATTCCCTTGTCTTCCCTTGCCTTTCCACTTCTTATGCAGTCTGTGCAATTGCTGATGTGCGTACCTGGGTAACACCGAAGGTCAAATACTCTGCATGTTGGACATTTCAAGCTGCTGTCCTGCTTAAGTTCCAAATCATTAGCATAACTAATGCAGACTTAAATATAAGCATAGTCAATGGGAAGGAAAAAAACTCCACTGTATAGTATATCTAGCAATAGAAAAAGCTACAGAATGGCAACATAAATTTTTAATTCAGTGTTCCTCAATTTGAAAAAAACCAACAACACACCACCAAGAATCCCCCTCCCCGACAAGCTTGCTAAAACTAGGTCTGAATTCCCAGTGGGAATAATGAGCAACGGCAAGAGTGAATGCTGGGAGAAAAGAATGCAATTGTATTAGACTCCATCACAATGGGAGGTAAACCCAAATCATTTATAAAAGGTAAATGCTGGCAGAACACAGGGAGCTCAGAGCACCACACTGCAGGTGTGATTTATGAGGCTGGGGACTGGCTATAAATCAAACCCTTTTGTTTTAAATAGTACAGCTTCAACGCAAGATATCAGTTTACATGTAGAGGAAATGATGAAAAAAATGCAGTGCATTGCATCCCAGGAATATTAGAGAATCAGATTTACAATGAGACTATCAGTACCACATTCAGACAATAGGTATCTGATGCGCAATTTAAAGAATGCTCTCACTGCTTGAGCAGAGTGCCCTAATCTACCAACTCAAGTTTGTTTTAACTGTATTAATTTGGGGATGTATTTTATGAGACCAGCTGTTAAAATCATTCCACTTATGATCAAGAATGCATTGACCATTCTTGTTAACTAGCTGGAGGTGTCCTTTTATGCCACCAAAGGCTCTGCCTGCTTTTCTGCTCGCCGTATTTTTCCTTAATTATGAAGGTTTATGAGTCTCATTATTTAGTGGCCTCGTGCTGTATAAATGGGTGGATAAAACAATTAATTCCGAAGGATTCAAACAAGGACAAGGCATCCTGGAAACTTCTGTATGATTACAGGAAAATATCTCTAGAGAAAAAAAGGGTGTTTTCTCCCTCTCTTGGTTGTATAATTAGCAAATAGGAGAGATTTTAATGGTAACAATCTATCGGCAAAATAATCACTTCTGCTCTGCTTTCCAGATCTGCCAGGGCTTATCTTGGCTGCATATTTTGCGTTCATTTTGCATACGTACCAGTAGAGCAAATGATATTCCTGAAACCACACTGTGTCCTGCAGTGTGGGCCAGGGAAGCACTAAGACGAGCTGGGAGGGGACAAAAGGCCTCTATAAAGGGAGGGACAGCAGTTTTATCAGTGTTCAGAGAAATTTATAGTGAAACAATAGCTGAGCGCGTTGCACGTATCCTAGCCATTTCGTGTAATAGTATTATATCAGCAATGATTTAGCCATGTGAATGTAAAAAGTTGCTTTTAATTCACTGATAAGTAGAGTGCCTTCATGTCAGCAAGGAGCCAAGAGACATCTTGTACTGCAGTGCTTTATCACAATTCAATTACTTTCCAGGAGTCCAAAATGCAAACGCTATAGAAACACATGAGCACAATTTTGAGAGTCTTTCTGAAGCTCGGATATTGATATAGCCAGCATCAGCTATTGCTGGAGGCATTAATTTCAATTGCTAGCGTGAGGAAAGTATCATTTCACTGAATCATTGATTTTTTTTCTTTTTTACTTATTATTATAAAACTCATCTAGTGCCATTATTTTATTGGGCACTCTATAAATGTGAAAACATATTCCTGCTCAGTAGAGCTTGCAGTCTAAATTAGAGCAATATATGAAAAAGATATATTGATGGTGAACAGAGGAAAAGAAGACAGTGCCTGAAATTGCTTTTGCTTCTTCCTCAAATCTAACCATGTTTCCAGCTGATCACAGACCTAACTTTTATAAGTATAGAAGCTTCTCTTTTCCAAACATTAAGATGTTTATATATCTTCAAAAATACAATCATTTAACAGGTGGAATCTAATGGTTTTATAAATGGCGCTAAAAAAAACCCAAAAAAACAAAAAAACAAAGCACTTATAATAGGAGAGAAGCAAAGAAGGTTTGTACTTTCTGAATCTTATTTGTCCTGACATGAGAATCAGTTCAGATGGATGTAGATCTGCCCACATTGTGGAGTCCTCTTGGTTGCAATGCCATCTTCATAATGCTTTGTGATTTGAATGGATTCCTGAAAACTCTTTAGCCTTTTTTTTCTGGGCAAACAGTGTCTCGTTTCTTTGTCTATTTTGTCCTGTGAGAGAAATACTTTTGTGGGCCAGGGTAGTGTTTTAAAACAATTTTTTGCAAACTCTTTTGCCTTCTCCACAAGTAAAGATGTCACTCAAGAGACCTTATTTCAACAGTCAAGAAGAAATATAATTAAAGCAGATTTGAAGATTGAATTTCTTTGCCATTATAAGGGTTAAATACATGGAAAAGCAAAAGAACATTTGCATAGCAGAAACAATAATGAAGGGTTTACATCTGCAGCCTCCATGAACAGAAGAGCTTGTGGGTTTCCTTATGTACAGTCATCAGGAGTAGCTGGTAATTACAAGTTCAAAGCCCATTGTCTCCTCTAAAAAGCCAACTTTTTTGGGGGGGGTTCTTTCTTTATGACATGATGTCTGACAGCTCTCTTCCTTTTATAGGCCTTCTTGATGTGCATTGAATCCTGACCTGGGATGGAAACCAATCTTTGTGAACATTTTTACAGAGTGGTGTGTAATAGATCTAGCAAAGGCTGAAGACTGGTAATAGTGGCTAATGTAGTACCAAGGAGAAAAGAAATCTGAACAATACTATCCAAGGAGGCTGAGTGAGAAGGGAAGTAATAGCGGGTTTCATTGCCTAGATGGAGTTGACAGAAGGAGAGGTGATTTTGCTCCTCAAATTGTGCTCAAAGGACAGGAGGTAGCATGTATATTACAGTATATGTGGTAGGTGATGGGACAGGCACTGTGTTATGTACAAAGGTCTCCTGCAAAGCTGATGTCTATTTCTCCTGCTGCAGAGTTGGTATGTTGACTGCCTCCTTGCAAATCCAAAGCCTTGCCATGATTTGCTCTCTGTAGAATTGCATTAAACCAATGGGAATTGCACTGAGGTAAAATTGCAGGAGAAATTTTGTGTTCTGTAGCTGACAGGGGATGTCCTGAATTTATTCTAAATTTATTCTAATGGTGTGGTTTTACTTTCAGGTAGACATTGTCATGCACAAGCCCTTTCAAGACGTCTGCTGCAATAGCTCCAAGCGTAAAATGTTCACTAGTAGCTTCTATACTGCACTGCTGTCTGTGTGCAGGCTGTGCGAAGTGGGGAATCCACGAACCTTGCTTCTTAAACCATAACCTTCCACATAGCAAGCTCAAGTAGGTCAGTTAGGGGAGCCAGGAAATGCACTGCGTGTCTGATACTAATCTGATAGCCCGTCTAGTAACCGGGAGTGGCCGACGATGCACATCCCAGTTTGTCAGATGTACTCATGTGTTTTCTGAGATGTTACAGATAAAGTGTATATCAGAGCTTAGAATCTGACCTTAAAAAGTAGATGTCTTCTAAGATTGTATTTGACTTCCTTGTGATAAGAATTAGCTTTCCATCTTAATCAGCATTTGCGACTTGATTCAGCAAGGCATTGAAGATGTGCTTAAGGCAATCTCTATTCAGCAAAACTTTTAACTTTGAATTCACGCTCCAGGAACAGAAATTGAAATTAGAGTTGGGTACACAGGCTTCAGAAAATTGGGTTTCAACTTCGGGGAAATTAGTCATGATCACTTAGTTCATAATGCAAAATTTCTCCATTTTCATTGAGTGGCACAGGAGTCACTGGAAACCAAGATTAATTGTGAGCAGTTAGCAGGAGATTTTAGACCCTTTGTTAAATAACAGCTAAGCATGTGAGCAGGGAGAAATTAAGCAAAAAATAATTTCTTTAAACATTTGGGTGTATACAAAGAAAAATTTTGAAAGATTGACATTTCAGTGACAAAATTTAAGTAAAAATTTGTGATTCAGAAAATGATTGCAGTCGTCTGCAACCCTCAGGGTTCATTTTATGCCTATATGCCTGCAGACAGACATTCCATTCTTAATTCATTTTTCCAGTTTTCTGTTTTTGTAAAACTATAAAATAAATGATCATATAAATGCACACAGATTTTGTGATATGCTCCAGCATTCCTCTGGTATTGCACTGTAGGATAGAATAAAGACATAAGGAGTCAGAATAAAGGAATCAGTAATATCAAAGATAAAGACATTCCTTTATTCCTCATCAAGAAAAGAGGAAAGATAGAATCAAAGCTGTGAAGGCTGCTCTGTTTCTAGACCCTAACGCAGGTAAGAAATACCATCGTCAGCTGAGCTGTTACTGGAGTTCTGCAAAGCCTATTCCATGGACAGACTTGCAGTCTGAACATGGGACCTTTTTTACTTTAACATGCCATTGACAGCAGCAGTATCTCACTTCCTCCCCTACCATCTGCAGGCCAGAAATATCACTATCTCCCAGCCACTGCAAACTGAAGAACCCAATTGTCCTTATCTACTCTCCAAAATGTGCGCTGTGAGGAACGTCCTACAAATGGTAACTTCCTGATATTACTCAAATGCTCCATAGTAACATCATTCAGAATGGCTCCTGAAAGTTAAACGTTTGTATGCTTTTTTTAGTATTGAAATGAAACCTGTTCTCTTACAAAATAAGTTCATTAGTCGAACAGAGCTCTTACACAGCACTGTAGAAATGAGTATTTCAGATAAGAGCAGTTTCTGGTCTGGTGCCTATCTTCAGATTTGCCAGGGGGCAATGATGTAACAGTTTGGCAATGGGAAGCATTCTTTAAAAGCTTTGATCATGCCTTAATACAGGTGCTAATTGCTGCCCTTGAATACGTCTGATCAATTGTTATCATAGTCCAATGATTTATTAGGTTTGAGGTGGGCTGTCCCTTATGATGTGAGGGGTGGAGGATCCTTGACGCTAAGAGACGTGGTTTAATGATGGGACTCGGTAGGTCAGGTTGGTGGCTGGACTTAGTGATCCTGAAGGTCTTTTCCAAACAGGTGATTCTGTGATCTGTGATCCCACTGGACAGCGCACCTCAAGCCTTATAAATTGGAAGTGTGACTTTGGAACAGGAATCTGGATACGTCCATAACTATATACACTTTTCTGTTGTTGTTGCTTAAAGGTACAAAAGGTATGTAACAATGTTAACAAACTATCACTTCAAAATGAAATATTAAAAAATATTGAGAACACATGTCCTAATTATTGCATATTACATTAATTTTAATTTCCAATTAAACTGGGAAAGAGCAAGTTTTCCTATTTTAATATTATTTATTTAGTGTCCTTGTAAAGCCTTATTTATCTCTCTATCATTCTAACCCGGATAGGAATTTCTTTTTTTAAACCTCATAAATTAGAGGAATTTTCTATTTATTCATCTGACACATTCATTGTAGCAATGTTAGATTTTTTTTCCCTATGTGTTGTGTAACTGGTGACTGGCCCAGTTTAGTTCTAAGTGTCAGGAGAAACAGAAACCCCCATGCTTTCCAGAACCTGCTCCATAAATTTGTAGACTCTGTATATTCCAGTCACAGTCTCTATCTGTGCAAAATTTGGAACAAATGTATTAAGTCAAGAAAGCTGTTTTAGTTTAACATAATGTAATAATAGACTCTGTTTTCAAACTCCATCTATCATTCCGGCACTCATTAGGCATTCTGGTTTTGTTCATAGTAGAAGCCATCATAAAGAAATTCATTTTCCTCTGTTCACTCATCCAATTTATTTTAAGAGAGCTCCATGTTCATTTGCCCATTACGCAGCATTTTGTGGGGTGAGAAAGAAACAAGCCAAAAGAAATCAGCAGAAGAAATAGTTATCATGTTGGGTAAGACTGCTCTCATTTATAGTGGTATGAATGCAGAACAGCTCTACTTCTCCCAGAGTTTATTTGTGCTAATTGATTGCGACTGAACACCAATAACCACCCTCTTTACCCCTATTTTCTTCATTTTCCTGAGTTAGAAAGGCTCCATAGTTGATGTGCTATTATGATTTCCATCACTTCTCTTGTTACTTCCCTTCTAGCTGTTTTCCCCGCGTTGGGCAGTTAGGTCATCTGCCCTCCAGCCTGATCATACTGCACTACAAATAAGCTGGGAAGCAATATTGTTGATGCAATTGACACCATCCTCTTTCCCGTCCCCAGTGGCAAAGTTGTTTGTGGCTATGATGCACCTGATCTCCTCTGTCCAGAGGGCAGGACCCTGGAGTTGTTTCTGCATCTGGGTCCCTCACAGAGCTGCAGGACGTGTGATGTGTTTCAGTAAGGATACCACCCTCAGTGTGCTGGATGCCATGCAAAGGCAGTGACAGAAAACAAGAGCTTTATCTTCCTTCATTGCTCTGTTCTGTGAACAGAATGGTGTTCTTGGTGGAGCCAAACTGACAGCTTTCTGCACAATGGGTGCAGTTAGAAATTTTCAGTCAGGAGTGTGTGAGCTGGTAAATCTGTAAGTGGTGAGTTGCATAAAGATTTGACATGACAGTAGGTGAAGTGATTCAGTAGTAGTTTTGCTTTCCCTTTACGTCCCTCTCTGGCTTCTGGTTCAGTTCCAACAAACAAAATCTTCCCAAGCTCAACTTCAGGGCTTTACAGATGTTGCCTTCGCTGCCATGGCACCTTCCTCTACCAATTTACTAATTTGATGCCTATGCCTATGTGGCACTGTGCTTTCTGTCCTGTACCTTCTATCTCCTGCACAGTTTTCCCCTGGAAAATTGACCTGCTATCATATATCAGTATTTTTTCCCCATCTACCATCTTTTTCTTGCCTTCTGAATCTACTGTCATTAGACCTTTAAGTCATAAAATATCTTATTTGGATTTTTTATGTATGCTGTCTGTTTGTACTTGTTGGGTGGGCTATGATCAGTGCTCTTTCTGTGGGTCTGTGCTTCTGAAAGTCGTACAGGATCTCTGTAGACCATAATGTCTTAATCTGTATGATCTGAGGACAGTGGCTGAATCCAGTACTTCATGGCATTAACAACTGCTAAAATAATTACAGCAGTTTCTTGCAGCTAAACATGTAGATATTGTGGATGAAGTGTTTATGAGCTTGTGCAATCCTGGGAGGAAAAAAGTCTGTTTGGAAATCCTGAATAATAGCTTTGATTATTACATTAAGCTAATATTGCAGAGCCTTTCCCTTTGGAACAATGACTTGCCCGCTGGTTAGAACAAATCAAGTAAGTATTTTATACAAGTAGCAAGCCATTATTGAAGATGTGTCACAGCATTGGTAGGGCACTGGGACACTAAGGCTGAGCTAAGCTATGCTTTTGTGCTTGTGGTGCACTCCAAAGCCCCATTTTGACTGGGTGGCTTGAAGCATGGTCTCTTTCTTGGGCTTCTCTGGTAGTTTACTAATAAACAGCCTGTCTGCCTGTTATGCTTTCACAGCTGTCTTAGCCCCTTTGGCCTCCCCTCCAAGCTCCTGACTAACGTCACCTCATCTTTTCTGAGAACCTCCGTGCTGCTGGAAAAGTGAATTTACAACTTATTTGTCAGGGATGTGGCAGCTGATAGCAAACAGGCAAAAACCCTTTGCACTCTTTGCACACCAGACAATTTTCTACTGAAATAACACAAGAAATGACACATCTGTGCATGTACATGTATGCATATGTACATGTATGCATGCAAATTTACTAAGTGTGCGCTTATGTGCAAAAATGCGTATGTGTGCCTGTGTATCTTTCTCTCTCCGAAAACAAGAAATTGTACACTATGCCTTTTGTTTGCTCCATGTCCCTACCACTCCCTGGAGTTTTTAGTGTTTGTGTCAGAACTTTCTCAGCAGTCCATGGTCTTCACACGGTGCACAGCTTCTCTGAATCACAAGCTTGGTTTCATTTGGTTCCTGCTTCCTTCCCTGGCCCGCTGCCTTCTCTTTGTCTGATTTCTTTATTACTTAACTTGCCCTCCCCAGCTTCTTAATCCATGTGATTTTATCAAGGCAAAGTATGTGCTTCTGTAGGATCGTATCAGTGCTTCATTTCATTCTTCTGCTTCTAGGAAGACTCCCAGTCTCTGGCTCTAGACTACAGTCAGTCTGATTTTTTTCTAGAATTTAGCCTTCTCATTGCCTTGCCCTGGTGCCCGGCTACCAATCCTTACAAGAGATTCTTTCAACAGTAAAGTTTTGGTATTGCTTCCCTGCTTATCAGCATAAATTACGTTGAGCAAGGTGTGATGAAGACAGTCTAACATTAAGTACAAGTGATTCCAACATTGCAACTAGGATTTGGTAAGGTGTATAGATGCTGAAAGGGTTTTGAAAAGGGCTGACCAAGGAGGAAGACAAGCCCCTAATCTCAATTAGTAACTCAAAAAAGTGTTGAGCTCTCCAATTACAGGAGAAAAAAAGAAAAAAAGAAAAAAGTGAACAATCTCTTAAACAATGCAGCATAGGAGCAGTTTTCACTTTCACGCAGCAAACAGGAGTTTCAGGAGTCACTCGGTTTCAAATGAGCCGTGTTTGACAGGCAAACTCAGACTGAAACCTGAGTGGAGTGAATGTGCTTGGGCTGAAACCGAAGAAAAGCTTTCCATGAATTGCCACAAGTGGGAACTGCTGCGATAACCCAGATGGGTGCCCCACTTCCCTGCAGACCCGTGCAAAGCCCAAGGAAGTGACCTGGAGTACAGCCTGCTGCCCGAAATACAACACGGGGAAAGAGTGGATGTTAAGTGCTAGGCATGCTTTGCTCCTCTCCTGTGTGGGATGTAGGATGGGAGGTGCAAATCCCTCTGAGGTGTGGCCTTCTCCCTGCCAGCTGCTCTTGGCATCGTTGTGTCGCTGTTCTGCCGATGTTGACGGTATGTTTCCCTCCTAACCTGGGATTGCTGCCCTTGCTTACATGCTCTGTGCCTGCATTTCCAGAGGCTGAATTTCAGCCTCATTTAATTTTTTTTGTGTCTTCATTTTTTAAAGTAGAAAACTAGAAAAATTATAGAGTGCTTCCTCCCTACACGCCTGTGTTGCTTGTAGTCTATAACCACTCCCTGAAGTATAGCTCCAGTTGGGTTGAAAAGTGAGGTTTATTTAACAGTACACAAAACCATGACACCTTATTTACTGCCACTGTGCTAAGGAAAATGGGGAAATGTTACTTGTAATGCTGCAGTTTTATGACAGAGAAAAGGATCTTTTTTCTAAGCTTGTGGCAAGCTTTTGTTTTCAGATCACTTTCCAGAGCTGTAGCAATATTAGATGAATAAGTATATTTCCAGTATTTTCCATTGTTGAATTGTATTTCTTTCTGATAGAATCATAGAATCATAGAATTAGCTAGGTTGGAAAAGACCTACAAGATCATCCAGTCCAACCATCCACCTACCACCAATAACCCCACTAAATCATGTCTCTCAACGCTATATCTAAATGTTTCTTGAACATCTCCAGGGACGGTGACTCAACCACCTCCCTGGGCAGCCCATTCCAATAGATAGAGAACATAGCTATTTTTCTTCATGAAACTTGGGGAACCTTTAGACTTTCAGAGTGATTTCTCTATTAGATTAAGTCTGAGCAGAGTCAAAGATAAGTCAGTAGTTCTGATTTGTGCTGACTGGTGCACACCAGCATCAGTGCTGACTGAACAAAACAGAAAAAGCTCAAAGAACTGACTTAAGTCATTTCTAAGATGTGTAGCTGCTTCATTGCTACCCCTCTTACCTCCATCAAATCCCATCTGTCTGTATAGGAGATCAGTAGTCCAGCGTGCTGTTGGTCAAGCTTCACCCAGGTGGTGGTAGAGAAATTTATATTCGTACCATGGGTGTCTCCATGCAGCTGACATGCTGAGGATGCTCTCTGTCCTGGCATCCAGGTCCTTCATGATGAAGTTAAACAGCACTGGTCCCTGTACTGACCCCTGTGGGACTGTGCTAATGCCAGGTCCCCATCTGGACTTGGTGCTGCTGGTCACAGCCCTCTGAGCCCAACCTCTGAGCTTTCAGCCCACCTCACTGTCTACTCATCCTAGTCTGTGCTTCATCAGTTTGTATGCGAGGTTGCTCTAGGAGATGGTGTTGAAAGCCTTGCTAAAATTAAAGCCTTCCTAAGATCAAGACCTCCAGATCTGATCCTGCAAGGAGGACTTTTCCAAGTTATGGTGCTGTAGAGGCCTTCCATCCTGGACAAGTCACTGAGTTTCTGCCTGTGCCATGTTTTACAGGGCTGGACCTGGGGTTTGCGGTTATGCAGAAAGAAGGGAGGAATGGTCTTTCATAGAAAGCATTTTAATTCTGTCAAGTACAAGCAGTTTACATAATAACATTCAGAAGTGCGAGGTAGGCGCAGACCACTGATACTAAATACTTGAAATATAGAAATAAAAGTATTTATAAAAACAGAGCAGTTTGTCAAAGCTTTTGAAATGTCTCAAACTTAGAATCCATGAATGTTAAACATGTACCGTTTACCTTTAAGAGGAAAGGCTCTGCAGTGGGCATTTAGCTAGATTTGTACACCTACACACTGCAGATGGTTTAGTTTTATAAGAGATGAAACTGCATTTGGTGGAACTGATTAAATATAAAAACACCACCATCTGCCATTTATTCTAATATAAAATGGTTTGGGCAGATGCTGACATCTTTTGAGATGATTGATTCATCTCTGACAAGTGAAGATTCTCAGAGGGTTCCAGCTGCCCACTGCTCACACAATACCCACTTACAGGAGCAAACGCCAATCACCACAGCGTGCTTTGGATGGAGCAGGTGAGCGAAGGGCACTTTAATAACCAGCAGCTTGGAATTCCTAACTACATCGCTGGTGGTTCTTTTTTTTTTCTTTCCCCTTCGTTTTTTCCCCTCTCCTACACTTCTGGCCCACATTTAACTGTGAGAATATTTTATGCACACTATATACTGTATTGGAGCACAGCTACCCTAGCACGGCAGTGACTGGAAGGGTGTCAATTTCTGGCACAAATAGCTCTCTTTCATTTTTCAGAGTGGAAAACCATCAGATACTCTTCACATATGCTATTCATTTTAAAATTATTTTTTGCTAAGTGTCCATCAGGGTTACTTCTAAGCTTCCTGGAGCATTATTTATTGAGTATGACACCAAATGCTTTGTAATAATGTAAATTACAGATGTATATCTTGTTTTATTTGATAACACTGACACGCTCTCTACTGTGGTATTCTTTTTGGTAGCTTGCTGCAGCATCATCTTTTCTAAAGGTTTTGCTCAAACTTTTTGGAACATGCATGATAAGTTATGGAAGAATGCATTTAAAAATACTTGGGACCAGATTGTGACATCCATACCCACACTGAATAGCAGTTTGCACCAGCAGTGAATCCTGATGCAGACAGACCGTTTCTTATGAAACAAGGTCCTGACCCAGAGCTGGAGCTGAAGTAAATTCAGTGGACTTTTGGTCCATCTCCAAGTGGGAGAAAGTGCAGAACAATTAAACCAGGGTGCAACGAGGAGGCAGACAGAACCGGTTGGTAGTTGTGAGTACATAAACCACAGGGCTTCTTCAAAACATCCTAAAATAGGATGCTGTCTTTGTATATGTAAAATGTTATCTCTGACTGTGTCCCCCACTCAGAAGTATCGCTTTGAGCAGCTTCTTCGCTGTAAAAAATCAGTTAAAAATGGAAAAGGGTCTGTTTATATGACGTGTTGTGCTGGCAGAGGAGTGTATGTTATGTATATAGAAGTTTGGTCGGAGGGATACTGAATGATTGTACTGTCATTTGCTGCTGAATGTATCTGGAGTAATTCCAGCCAAGTCTGGAATATCCCTGGTGTAGATGGAAGGAGTTCATCCTGTTTTTAAACTAAAAGCTATTTAGAAAAGGATGAGTTCTTGTCATTGTCACCTGTTGCTGAAAGCAAGGCTATGTGTTAGTTGGTGTCATTTCACTGTTTTAAAAGGAGAAGGAGGCAAAAATTCAGTCAGCCAGATCCTTATCTGGCGTAAATTGTGGTTTGAAGTCAGTGAAGCTAATCTTATTTATGTCCGTTGTACATCTGGGCCAGAGGATTCAGCAATGATTTTCCTTATGCTTCTCTTCATATTAACCCTTTCTTTCTATTACATGTGTATTTTTGGAGAAAATGTCATGTTTCTCTCATTCAAAACCTAGGGCTCTTCACATTCACCTCAGTCTGCTTTTTCTTCAGGTTCCTTTTTGCCCTGGAAAAGGCAACCCCGTATCTTGCGTGAAAACAACCTGACTGGCCCTTCTTGGACACTGGTTTGCATAAGTCACCGATGAATGCTGTTTCCTGCAACTGGGGGGTTCCAATCAGAGAACATGGCTGTCTTTCTTCATCTAGTGGTCTGGGGAGCTGCATTCTTGGAGTTGCCTCCAGGGCTGTTTCTGCCGTGGGAGAGCAATGTTGATGTTAAACTCAAAATGCAGCACCTTAATTTGAATGTTCAGAAGGTTTGATTTTCAACAATGAAACAGAATCTGGAAAACAGGTGGTTTTTGGAAGTGGAAAGGAACAGTACTTAATATATAGAATGCATATCTGATTTGGGGGAAAAGTCTTTTTTCTCCATTTTGGCTCCTATTTCTTCTGACGTGGAAACGTAATACAAATCTGAAGTGTCTAATTCAAGAAACAGCCACCAGAACCTTTGTAATGCAAATGATCTTGCTATTCTATAGTGTCTTTCTTCTAGAAGGTCCCAAAGTGCTATACAAATTACATGTGGCTACATGAATCAGTTCCCACACTGCTAAATTACCGGCAGCTCTGGGGAGCAGAGTGTCTTCCTCGCAGGGCACAGCGGCGTTGCCCAAAGTTTCGGGTCTGGAAGCAGAAAACACGAAGGAAACAAGACAAGAGAAGATGAAACAGATCAAAATTCAGATTCAAAGGGGACTGAGGAGAAGGATAAAATGAGCTCTGTGTTTTTCTTTGGCAGTGTCATCAGAGCTGGTGGTGTATATATATATTATTGATAGCTCTAGCTGACCTATGCAGTATTTGTCAAGAGAGTTCCCAGGGCTGGACAAGGTTATCTGGGCAGAAAACATTGTTGCTTGGGGTTTCTGGATCAGAGAGCAGCTCTCCCCACAGCCCTTCCTGCTGTGTCCCCAGGTTAGGAAGGTGCTGAAAACAAGGCTACACCCTGGCCAGATGCAAAGCTTTCAAGGGATGCTCCCAACAGACCTGAAATGGGGGCATTTAGCTCCTGTGCCTCCTGCCCCTGTGGGTTGGCTTTCTTGGTGGGTATTGCTGCTTCCAGAGCCAGCTGGAGCCAGGAGAGGTGAGAGGCAGCAAGAAGGGGAGAAATTCCCACCAAAACAGCGCAATGAAAATGAACAGCCTTCTTCTACTCTTATTTTTTTCTTTAATAGAGTGTTGTTGGATTCTCATAGAAGGTTAGAAATCATAGAATGGCTTAGGTTGGAGGGGAACTTAAAGATCACCTAGTTCCAACTCACTTACTTGGGCTGGTTGCCCCCAGCAGCTCACACTGCTCAGGGCCCACCCAAACCCAGCCTCGAGCACCTCTGGGGATGGGGCACCCACAGCTCTCTGAGCAGCTACACCAGGGCCTCACTGCCCTCTAAGTAAAAAATGTCTTCCTGACATCTAAACTAAATCTCCCCTCTTAGTTTAAAGCCATTCCTCCTTCTCCTATCGCTGTCAGATTGTGTAAAAAGTCCGTCCCTCTCCTGCTTGGAAGGTCCCTTTAAGCAGAAGTGGGTAGGTTTTTAGTCCTCAGACTCACATAATGGAAAGTTGAAATGTGAAAACATCCCTGCCTCACTCTGTCTGAACATTATGACTGACAAAGCTAAAATGTGCTGTAGAACTGAGTTTTGAGACTGGCATTTACTGTGCTAAGTGCCAGAGTATTGCCATTACAACTGCAGTTTCCCATCTAAAATCTGTTAAATTCCCATTTTTATGTAGAAAAGAGGTGTTTTTCTTCAACATTTAGCCTGAAATTCAATCTCACTGGAAATCGCATTGGGCTAATTGCTTCCAGTGTGTGTCTGGTGGATGCAGGGGTGGTGCAGCTGCTTTGTGCACAACAGTCCACACACTTGTGGGAGCCCCGCTTGGTAACCAGGAGCCTGTACCAAAAGCTGGGTTCAGCTTCTCACAGAGTGTGCAGAGTGACGTTGTGGTAAATGGTGGGTCTTTATGGAAGCAAAGTCGAAAGCAGCAGTCATCAGATGTCTCCTGGCATAGTTTTGCCTATGCGCAGGCGAAGTGTTTCACAGGAGGCTAAGAAGCTGCAGTTAGCATCACAATTCTCTACCTGCTTTACAGACAGCATTTACAAAAGCATCTGATGGATCTGTGTGTGCTCCTCCTGATAAAGGCTGTGTATGAGAAAATGCAAAGGTGCAAAATATCTCCAAGTTTTCTCCCCTCAAGCTCTCATTGAAACTTCCATGGTTTCTTCTCTCTTTGCTGCCCGCTCCTTCTTCCCTCTCTGTGCTGCTTATCTGGGGGAAGATTCTCAGGTGAAATTTGTAAATGCTTCTCTGCTGTGCAAAGGAGCTTTGATAGCATGAAATGAATAGCAGGTAACATAATAACAAAAAATATCTGGCTCTAGCTTTGGAAATGTAAATTCTTTTATCAGTCCCCCTGCTAATTGGAATTGCTGTTTGTTGTTTCACATTTAGTTGATTTCATTATATTTTCTTTGGTAATTAGATATTTTAGCTATAAATTAAAAATGCCAGACTAAAAAAACCAAAAAAAAAAAAAAAAAAGCCCTTCATTAAGATGCAGTCAAAGTTGTATATAGATACGACTCTAATTAAAATAATCTTGTTAGAACGTGCTGTTAAGGAAAACAAAGCAAACAAATGGACCACAGAAATCTGGAAGTTGGGATGAAGGACGAGGTGCAGTCCTTCCAAATCACAGCTTGGATCCCCTCAGTCTGCACTGTGCTTTACTCTCCAGGGTCAGAGCTCAAACTCAGGGACACTTTCAGAAGGACACTCAGATTTTTGCCCCCCTTCCTCGGTACCCTCCCTTGGACTCTCCTCTTCCCACCCCATGTTCAACTCCACCAGCTCATGGCCTGGCCAGGGCTGCCAGATACTCCCTGTGGAGACCACAGCCCTGTTGCTTGTACTTTTATTGATACAGCAGAGCTGAAAGCTATCCCAAAATGCATTCTAGAAGACAAACGAGCCTTTCTGCATTTGCAACTGTGCTTTTAGAGAGCAGACATTGCAGAAGAAAAGGTATTGCACAAAATTTTCCTTCTTTCTAAGACTGATTTGTATCTTATTAGCCCAAGGAAAGGACTACCCAGGAAGTGTCTTAGATTTGGTCCAAACTTGTTAGCAAAATTTACTTCTGCTCTATAAAGGAGGCCTGGCACATGGAGACAGTGGTATTTGGGAGATTAAGAGATCTGGAGGTCAGTGCATGAGGACAGCTTCTCTTTGAACAGGAGGAAAAAATCTTATTCCTTTATTCACTTATTTACTTCTTTGTCCTGTACGAACTCCCATATTTATTAAGCTTTCAATCCAAGCTTGTTTTTGAGATGAGCTCCCTTGTACCTAAAACATTAGAAAAATGTGAAAAGTACCCAAATCCAAACAAATGGAAAGGAATGACATTTTTCTCCATCTGAAGGACAGCATGAATGCTGAACATGCTCCCACAATTGGCTTCTTAATTTCAAGTGTCTTCCTGCAACTCAGCCTCCTCTCTTTTGTATCCCCCCTTCTATTAGTTTAGTAATATGCTGTCATCCTGATTTTTCTTAATTTTGCTTGTGATATTACTTCTCCTTTTCCTCCTCCTATGGGAACAGATTTCTTCTGCCATATGCCCATTTAAACCTAATTGTAGTATCTGAACATCTTGTGTGCTTAGCCACAGCATCCCTTGGGGTTCGACTGAGGCAGAGTACGTATGTGACCTTTAAAGCCATGTCAATGTGAGACTCTCACAGCACGTGGGTCTTTATAGCCTGGATGTCAGTGCTTCATACTAACAAATTTGACCAGCCTGCCTTTTTATGAGGATATCATCATTTTGGGCAAATTCCAGGTTCCATATTTTAAATCAGCATGCCGTGTGCTTTCAAAATCTCGATTTCCCAAGGATCAGGTTGTAGAAGATTAAAAAATGAGAAAATCAAAGCTGTTGTTATTTTATTCATTTATTCCAGAAAATTTGTAGTAGTAACTACTTGAACATGACTAATTGGCAATTTGTAAAATGGACTGCTCTCAGAAGCAAAGTTTTAAGTACATCGATGCTGCAACTGTTTCCTTATTATGACAGATCTTAAAAAGTGTGATCAGGTTGTTATAGGAAACAGTGAAAGCTCCCT
Organism: Numida meleagris; assembly: GCF_002078875.1. Taxonomy (NCBI): domain Eukaryota; kingdom Metazoa; phylum Chordata; class Aves; order Galliformes; family Numididae; genus Numida; species Numida meleagris. The sequence goes on along the minus strand of NC_034411.1, from coordinate 96,392,256 downwards.
GGATTGCTGAGCATTCTAGGTTTTGTATTTGTAACCTAAGTAGTCTTTATTGTCACACTTTTTACGCGTACTCTGGGAATATGATTGTGCTGTGGAAACTGAGCTGTCCTAATAGTTCTGCCATAATCATGCTATACTGGGCTGGAGTCTCATAAAACCTCTTTGACTCAGCAAAAACCTTTCTGCAAACATCCTGAGTTTGGATCTTTCTGTCATGCCACAGCATCGTTGCTGAGGTTTTGCACTTCCCAGGGTTGCTCTGGCAGTTCAGCATATAAATTGTTGAGATTTCAGGGCTTCACTAATGTAGAGGTCCTTAAATATCAAAAATCAGATGTGTCTAAATACACGTAAAACAAAGCACTGCATCATAGTACTTATAAAGATTGACACCTATATTTAGGGTCTTAAGAGTAATTTGTGGTGGAGCAGAGTGGAGATGCTGAGAGGAAATGGTGATTGATTTGTACTCTGAAGCAGAAAAAAATGTTAAAATTTAGTTAAAATTGATGGCATGTTCTGGTAATGCAAGCATACTATACATTACACATGTATTGAAATTAACTCTAAAACAAGTATGTCAGACAGGAAATCTAGTGTTAAAATGACATGTCAATGAAATAAAAGCATGTTAGGTTCTGAAAATACACAATTATGACACCCATCCAAAGAATATTAGCTTTGCTCAGTGGTGCTGTATATCAGGCAGTGCGTTTTTGACTGTTAGGCATTTTAGTTCACCAATACAAATTAGCCATTTTAATGTTTATCATTCCAGCTCAGCTTCGTTTGTTGCTTTATAAAAAATACGTACATGAACATTTGTTTACATTCTCAATCTTCTGATATCGTTACATGAAAATTCCTTATCCAAAAGCCCTGAACACTGAAAGATTTCTAAACCTGGAATGGGTCCCAAATCTAGGTTTGGTAACCTCCATTGCTTTCTGCTGAGAATGGACTAAAGGAGAAATTCAGAGCATTTAAACAGCAGGAAAAGACAGCCACTGAGTTTAGCAGATGTGGTAAGCTGATTTTATTCCTCTTCTTCTTTAAACTCAGGACTGAGGGACTGGGAAGAGCAGTAGCCTTTGCAGTGCAGATTATGAAGAAAATCAAGTGCTAGGGGACTTGTCACAGGTTAATTCCTAAATCAACCATCTTTTCCATGATAATCACATCCTAAACCTTATTATTGCATCTTTCTGTCCAGTGAAGAACTCTGCTGATTTTCCTCTTTGGAAGCAATTGTTGTGTGGGATTCCCAGCAGAAAGATTTGAGTAATGAAGGCATCTTTTTTGGAGAGGTAGCTTTTGTAGACTTGCAGTGTGTGAAATCCAAGCTTACGTGGTGACCATTTGCACTTCTGAGATACTGTTAAACCTTGAATTCCTGGAAGTTCCATCAAGCCTAAACAAAAGTAGATCCATGATTTCTGCCCCCCTCCCCAGACATTATTATTTATTTTGGCCTTCTCCCACAAAACCCTACCTATTTCTTAGGCATCTTGGAAAAAATAAACATTGAAGTTTGTTTTCACAGAGAACAACAAATTGGGAAGACAAATGTATCTTCCTTTATGAAAACACCCAGATGCAAACTTGCTGGAGTACAGCTACAGGAGATATATGCATGTGAGGAGTGGTGAGTATTTTGTATTATTCATTACGCCTCCAAGTCCAGGGCCCCCACAGCAAGGCTCCCCTGCCTCTTCACCTTCTGAGCAGGTTGGCAGAACCTAACGGGGATGTGAGGGTAAGTGGAGCTGCTCATGGTGGGCAAGGATCTGACCTCTGCATTCAGGCAGTGACACAGCTGGATGGTGACATCCGAATCAGAGGAGAGTGTGTGTGTGCTGTTGGTACTGGCTCACAACTGCACTCTGATTTTATTGTCTATCTGTATGATGAACGATATTCAGGATTTATTCCTTCATTGATACCATCCTATTTTTATTTGATACTTAAATATATGCTGCCTTTTAATTAATATTATGTTCTGCTACACATTTATTTGCTAGAAAATAGAAGAGTTATCTATAAGGTCAAGGGCCAGAGAGAAAGATGGTTATCTTGTAGCTAGAATTAATATAAAAATAGGGAAGTGGGTTTTTAGAGAACAAAACAGTATGAGCCTGGCCTGAATTGGATTGGGCCCAATATCCTTCTAAGGAAGAAATAAAGGTCTTGAACTTTCTCCCACTGAGAGCAATTACAAACCTGCAGTTGACTATAATATCTGTGTGTGATAGGGGCATAATAAATGTAAGGTCTGGGATAATCAAGGCAGACTGTGTAACCTTCTGCTAATGCTTCTGAAAGATGCTCTGGTAAAATATTAGGCAGGAAGAGCACTATACTACTCGATTAATAGAAGAAATAAGTTTAAGGCACTCACTTCTTGTAGTCAGATATGGCTGGTCCTGGGAGGCTGATTATAATTTGTCAGGGATTTAAGATGAAAAAATTTGGTAAGAAAATCTGTGGAACGATGACTGGGAGTGCCGTAACTGCAAGGGAGCATGGAGGAAGAGAGGAGAGGGAAGAAATTTTGCAGAGGTACCTGTTTGAATTCCCGTATCTTGCAAATAAGCATTAGAAGGGCAATTTCAGCCAAAGCTCCCCATAGCTTGATGTCCTGCTTCTGACAGAGGCTGGCAGGAGATGCCCATAGATAGTACAGGGGCAGGGCTCCCATGCAGTGTACAGTCCCAGGCTTCAGCAGCTCACAGCTCAGGGATTTCACTTGAATGAAATATTCTGCAAGGAAAAGTTACTGCTAACCATTCAGATGTATTTCTGAAACTCACCTTATGCGTAGTGTAACCTATTCAAAGATATTCTGTTTTTGACAGAATTTGCGTGTAAACTAAAATGCATTATGACTTCAGCTTAAATTAGATAAAAATGCTAGTTCTCATCCATAAAGTGACTCTAGTCATTAAGAATCTTTGCCCTGACTTAGATAGGATCTTGTTCAGAAGCTCTATGTCCTCTATTATTTATTGATCTCAAGTAAGTGTGACAATAGCGTTTTTTTCCCCCCCTAAACTGTCTGACTTATAAAGGTATTGTTGTAAGCTTGCATTTTTCTTGCCTTACCTCTTCAGTTTATCACCTGGTTCTACCTCATCCAGAATTTAGATTTTAGATTTCAGAAAGGAGACACCTTTTTTTTCTGTCTTCTATTTTGAATCATACAAAATAATGGTAGTAATGGATCCTAGAGTCAGTATTTTGTATGAAGGTGGAGATATACATAGCTGTTTTGCTATAGAAAGCATATGGAGTGCTGCATGTATGGCAGAGTGACCTACTGGTGATGGGAGAATCCTTTGAAGAGAAAACTCAGAAGTTATTTTAGCAGAGAAACAGGCAATGTTTCCTGTTAACTGAAATTTGTTCAGAGTCAAGAATATATCAGGTTTCACCGATGACTTAAATTCAAGGTGGGGGTGTTAGTTTTGCTATCTTTATTTTCATCTCTTCTATTTTGCAGCTTGTGTGTTTCAATTGACATAATTTGTGAACAGAAAAATACACGTTGAGCCTTTAGCGAGCAGTTGGTGGATAAGAGAAAATCAAACAAAAACACTTTAGCTTATTTTGTATAAAGACATGGATGTCCTAAGTTAATTTTGAGCTAATGTGCTTTCAGTGTCAAAGCTGAAATACATGTGAGGTTGTATGTGCAATTGCTGCTGTGGATGCAATTAGTATAAATGGGATTTAACCTATCATGTTTCATACAGGCAAGTTCTGTAACCACCTGGCTAACGTGTAGATGCTAATCCTTCTCTGCTAACAAGAAGTACATTTTACACTGAAATTGAAGCGAAACCTATAAAATCATGCATTAGATATATATGTGTGTATATATTGGTTTGCATGTATAAAAACAGGCTTTGGAGTTTTGGAAATCAGTTTTTGAAAGGTCATTTTCTCATTAAATTTTCTGAAAATACTTGGCGGATTCATATACCTCTTCAGTGTATGCATTTTTATGAATCAGGATTTTATTTGCAGACTGAGAGGCTCCAGTGCTTAAGGGAACTACTGACAGCTGAATGTCAAAACCAGTTTCTGGTTAAATGTTATCCTTGGTTGTCTTCAGGAACACAGACTTTCCAGCCAGTATTTTTTCCTGGTTTGTGCATCATGTTTTCATATCCTTCCCTAGACACAGCACAAATGGGCTCCATTTCATAAGCACAGTAGTTAGCAATTCCTAGAAACGTGAATATTTGTTTTAAAAAGGAAAATATTGCAAGCAAATGATTAAAAATTCCCCTTTCAGAGGATAATAAAATTTCTATTACTAACTGGAACCTTGAGTTTTCTTATTGCCCATGGTGTTATAACTAAGCTGGAACTCAGAAACACAGCTAAAGTGTTATTTCTTTGGCGTATTACTTTGGACCTTTGGGGTATGATATAAGGCACAGAGCATTCAGTGCACTCCAGCAGATTGCTGCTTGCTAAATAACAGGGGGAAATAACTGTACAACAGAGTCAAGGGGAACGATGGTCAGAAAAGGATTCTGACTAAACAGTTTTTCACTGGCAAATGTCAGATTGTCGTGAGCCAGAGTTTTCCTTGGGATGCATTGACTGTAACAACACTAACAAAGAGTTTCTGGCCAAGATGCTCCTCCTATCCTGGAGTATACTCAGCCTCACCAGCATCTCAATGGTTAGGGGCAGGGTGCGAAATGTAGTTCACTGAGGAGACCCTTCAAGCTCATGGGCCTCTCCCTTACCCAAATAGAAGCTGTTCTTGTTCATAAAAATGAATATACTTTGAATCATGGAGAAAAAGGCTGACTTTATACAGTCAGAACCTCACTGGAGGTAGAAGATTATGAGTGAGATTCCCTCTCCAATTAATATCTGATTGTTTACACAAAATGAAGCCATTCCAACAAGGGAGATGGATGAAGCTTAGCCCAGAATACCCCTGAATTGGTGACTTGGGCATTCAAATGGGAGGTAGAAAATTGGGATCTAAGACCCTAGATATCCTCTCACAAGTAGGTTATGATTGTCCTGTTGTGCATTGCCTTTTTCTTTTGCTTTGTAATAAAAATTCTCAAAGGATATGACTGATGTACAGAAATTGTCCGTGGCCTGTGTTGCCCAGTGCCTGGTTTCTGCTGTGACAGTGTTGTGTGGTACATGCATCTATGAAACACAGCTGCTCTCGTAGGTGCTCACATCTCCAAGCCTCGTTTCCCATATTGTCCCAGAAATAACAGTAGTAAGAAAACTTCTAAATATAGAATGCAGCATTATATGAAGCATCCAGTCCCCTCCGACTTGTTAATTGTCTCCTATGAATTAGCTCCTCAGTTACTGAGAAATCTCCAGTTTGTCCGTGCCACCTGGTGTGTGGACAGGTGGGTGCTGCTCCGGCCTGCCCCGCTCCACAGACTGCTCACCCCCAGGACAGGCCCCCGTGTTCCTTAAGGGCCTGTGTCCTGTGGGCAAGTAGTAGGACACTCTTCACTTCTCTGCAGTGCTGGGTTGTTGTTTTGAGGCCCACACTGCTTCACAGAAGGCTTGTAAATCCTTTTGTGTGTCTAGGCCCAATACTTAGGGTTCACATGCTGCCTGGTGCAGAGCTGTACTCTGCTTGCCTTCTGACATTGCAGGGAAGCTTACTTAAAAAGTACCCCTTGCATTCTGTCAGAGGTTTGAGGTTATTTTCCTTAAGTGCATTTGCCATCCTGAGTAGTATGTGAGCACCACTGGGGGATGTGTACTTCTAAATGATGGGGAAGCTGAGCCAGACTGGTCCATGTGGGGCTGCCATTGGTTTGTACCTGGATGCAGTAGGGAAACAGTTCTGAATTCCTCATAGTGATCTCACAGGAACACTGGGTCCTGACAGTGGGGGGCTTCTCCAGTACGTATAGCTTCTCCCTCTGTGGGTAGTGTGGGTAAAGTAATGCCACAAGAAAAAAATCACAACCTCATCCTTTTTTTATATTCAGGAATTTAGAGGTTGGCGTTTGCATTTCATTAGTGTTAAGTTTGCCATTTCCAAGGATTGGGAAGAAAAATTTCTTTCCCTCTTTGCTAGAATATAGAGTGGTGTTTACTTTCTCGTTTTGAAATTTTCCCATCTTGTGTAACAGCTGTGCTAGGGCAGGACTCACTCTCTGCTGAACTGCTGCTTTTTTCTTTGGCCTTTGTTAAAATTTCTGATAAATAACAGACTGTCTACAGCTGTTCAAATGATGTTGCTTTTTCTAAGTGTCACCTCGGTGTTCATTCCCACCAATGTGGGCTTTGCTTTAGAAGGTAAATAAGGGACAAATAGGGCTTGCTGTTGAGTAAAATTGAACATGTGGGCAGTGGGAAAAGAATCCAAGCCTAACAGAAGCCATTCACCTCTGACTGTGACGGAGACACTGAGGCATCTTGGCAGCACTGCCGTGTGCAATTTTCTTTAAATAACTGGTGGGGTTTTTGTTTGCTGCAGTTGTTGCTATTTCTTCACATTTTCTCATTTGAAGGTAATCTGCTTCTAAGAAGTGGTTAGCGTCACTTGTACATGGAAGTCTTCACTGGGCTTTGAATTTTTGCAGTGGCATTTCCTATGTATGTGCTGCACCACTGTAATATGTGACATTCTGGTATACTGATCTATTGTTATAAAGACAACTTTGTATCATTTATATTAACCCATGATTTAATTTATCTAGAGGCTATCTCTCAAGACTTATTTTTAAAATCACAGTTCTGGAACAAAAAGATCTTATGACTAAAGACAGAAGGGCAGAATTTGAATTTGCATTTGAAAAATGGATCAACAATTTTGAATAAAAGTGAGTGCAAAATTTTGTCTGTGCATGAGATTAGAAATTGAATTTCTATAGCAATGTATACCTCGTACTGCTTATAAAGGCAAAAAATATGTAATTTATAAATCCAGAGAGATTTGAAAAAGAAATGAGAATGAACTGAAGTAACGACTCTGTCCCTTCCACAGCTGAGGACACAAAGTAATAATTGTTGCTTAGCTAAATTATCACACAAAAGAACAGCAAGTAATTCATTTCCACATGAAAAAGCACGAGAATAGGGTTACTGTAAGACTGATTGGAAGGTTTAAGATACGAATGCCAATGTTAAGGTTTCTCTTTAAAGGTGATAGATCTGCTTAGGCTGAAACCAGTCAGACTTTTGCATAAATGTAGCTAGTATAAACCCACAGCAATTGTGTAAATGAGCCAGATCTTCAGCTGTTCTAATTTTTATAGAACTTTCTCAAGGCTGGAGTTGAAACAGTTTATATCATACATAAGCCAAAAGCTTTGGTGCCAGTACTCATTGAAAGATTACAGGTCCAATGGCCCCGTAATTCCCTGGTTGACTCTCTGATTCCCTGGACAGTGGCTTAAAGGTTTCCTGCAAGGCAGCTAGATGTCATTCTGTTGGAAGATATCAAATTCTGATGCTTTTGGAAAGAAGCTGGATTTGTCAGTTGCAAGGAAATCTCAAAAAGGAACTTGAGAATTTTGCGAGCGTTTGCTTCAGGTTTGCTCAACATTTTGAGGGAAGTGTAAATCACTTCTAAGTAAGCTGTGACGAAGAAAATGTTCATAATTATAAGCTGCTAGCCAATCTTAACACTATTTTTGCCTCGGTACTGCTTAAATTACTGCAGCACATTTTATAGACAAAAAACTGTGACTAATTAATACCTGCAATACCAGTAGATTCTTGTAGGAGTACTACTGAGAGGAAGCTGAACTAGCTCCTCTGGTTGAATACAATCATTATTTCTTGGATTATAGGTTATAAACTGAGGACCTCATCCACTCCAGGCACTTTTCATTGGTTTGGCAGAGAGGACAGGGAATGTATGGAGGCAGAGTCTGAGTTATGCTCTGGTTTCCTGAGATCATAGAATCATTTGAGTTGGAAGGGACCTTTAAAGGCCATCTAGTCCAACTCCCCTGCAGTGAACAGGGACTTCCACAGCTAAGTCACGTTGCTCGGAGCCCTGTCCAGCCTGATCTTGTATGTATCCAGGGATGGGGCATCCACCACCTCTCTAGGCAACCTGTTTCATCGCTTCACTACTCTTATTGTAAAAAACCTTTTCCTTATATCCAGTCAAAATCACCCACTTTTAATTTGAAGCCATTTCCCCTTACCCTATTGCAACAGACCCTGTTAAAGAATCTGCCCCTTCTTTCTTACAGCTTTCCTTTAGATACCGGAAGACCACACTGAGGTCTCCCCAGGGCCTTCACTTCTCCAGGCTGAATAGCCCAAGCTCTCTCAGCCTCTCCTTGTAAAGGAGGTGTTCCATCCCTTGGAGATAGTGAGGGTTGTAGACACAGTTAGGGCTCATGAGAAACACATGTCCTGCTGGAGCACAGCTGCCTGTGCTCAGTGGATGTGTGAAGACCTGAGGGTCTTCATCAGGCCACTTTTCAGTTACAAGTGTTTTAATGGTGATAAACTGGATTTTATCAGATTGTCAAGCGGCATCAAAAATACACATGCAAATTGTTGATCTCGGTTGATCTTGGGACCTATTTTTCCTGTGACAGCTGGGACATCTTAGAAGAAAGCAATGATAACAGCGATAAAAGCATTTCTGTAGGGCTTTGTAGTTGGTGAGAGAGGATGTTCAGTTTACCCCAGATAGTGGTCATAACATGTAAACAGAGAGGCTGTGCATACTGCTTTCTGAAGCGTGGTTCGGGGAAGCTGACCACTAGCTGCTGCTAAGAGAAGAACAGCCGCGCTCCGAGCGTTGGCCAGATATACATCTAGGTCACTGCCAGAAGCGGCCAGAATTGCGCATCTGCAGCAGCTTCTTGGATGTGTCTTTATCACTGCTTTTGTACTGCTGTTGTGCATTTCTAACTGTTGTATTGAGGCACTGAGACTGCTGGGAGCAAGACTTGTGGTTCAATGTTTAAATGACTTAGAAAGAGAGAGGAGCGAAGATTCCTAACCTTGTTTGAGTGGAAGGGTACTTAGAGGATGGAAGGAGTTTCCAGGTGCATAATCTCACTGTCACAGAAACTCTGCAGCGTTGTTAGTTTTTATGCTGTTTTGAAAGCAGAAGTGAATCCAGGAGTCCCAGCACTGGTGGGAGCCAGGCAGGGCTTCGTTGTGTCTCAGCTTGTGTTGTGTGAGATCTCCCCTCAGGCTGGACGGGGAGAGTTTTAAATGCAAAGATATCTGTCAGCATCATGATTATGCTATGTTTTACTTCCATTGCCTCGTTTTTTTAATAAGATATGACTTTTATGTATCTACAATTGGAAGGCATTTTAACTTCCTTCCTGATGTGTACCATCTGGATAGAAATGTTGGATATGGAAACTGTGTTTTTAACAAATAATTGCTTCTTTGTAATAGATACGGTTGATAGAGAAGCTCTACTTGGGCAGGTAGTCCTGTGCTTTTCCACAAAGGAATTCTACCTTTCGCAACTGAATTGTAATGTTTGCTTGTGCATTCAATTTAAATGCCCAAAGTAGGATTTCTATAACTCGAATTAGAACTCAAGGGTTTCTAATTACCACTCCTTTCCCATATAGCTTTTTCTTTTTTAAGACCATCTTATAAGAAAACTGCTTAAAAAAAAAAAAAAAAGGAAACAAAACCAACCCTCCCTCCCCCAGAATGTTACTGCACTGATATTTGTGGAAGAAATGCTGCAGAAACACTTTATGCAGAACATATGAAATGTGAATGATTTTAATTTTTAATCAGAATAGATTACTTTCCTGAAATTTATCTTTTATCTTGGAGGTTATGCGCGTGAGAAGTGAATCTGTAATCCTTCTGCCAGCTTTATTACAAAGCTTTTCTAAATGTCTTTAATTACAAAGGTCTCAGATACACCATGTGAACGATCTGTTGGAATGACAAAGTCAATAAAAATACAGGAATATATTGTTTTGTGCTGTATTCCAGTACTTCCTTACCTATTTTCCCATGCAAACAGCATTGCTATTAACATCCTCAGTCATTATATCTCTGCTTTATTTCAGTAGCAAGTAGGACGTGTGTTTGTGTGTGTGCACATGTGCCTGTGTGGCATCCGGTGTTTACCCTTTTAGTGGACATTTCACTCTCAGGCTTTTCCATCTCTGATGCTTTATGTGGTCAGCTGTGGCTCTGCAAACCTGGCCAGCGCCCTGTGGGAAGGCATGAATAGCCCTTGTTGTGCGAGCACACCTGTGTTCTGCGCACAGCTGTTTGGTTCACAACAGGGTTGCTGTTAGCAGTTATGAAACGTTTTCACACCACCCACCCACTATCCACTGGTTTATAACGTTTGCTGGCACCTCAGTCCAGCTCAAACTTTTTTTTTTTATTTTCAATTTAAAGGACACCAGGATAATTTATTGATATGAATAACAAGCCAAATTGGCACAACACCTTGTTAAAAATATTCCATCTCTCCCGTGTCAAAGATTACTTTATTCCTGTCTGTGGTAAATCTGCAACCATAAGAAAAAATGTTTCTATTTGACTTTTTTTTTTTTTCTATCAGTTTGTGCTGAGAAAATTTAAACAGGCTGCAACATTACTTTGTTTTTTAATGCCGATTGTTGGAGATGAAGAATCTCCCATTTGTTCTGTGTTTCATCTGTATGGTATGACAGTAAGTAAGGAAGAAGAGCAACAAAAAGCGAACTTCTTAGAGCAGCCCAACTGTTTGGATGGAGAGCTCCACTCTCTTGAAAGGAAGATGCCTAACAGCTCACATTTCTGCTAGGCTAGATGGCATCAAATCTCCAAAATGGAAAATGGAGTTAAAAGAAAAATCTACACACAAAATGATGTGGCAAAGGGAAGCTGGTGCTCTGTATGGAGGGGAAAAAAGACAAATTAACTTAATGTAAAAACTGCTTTTTCACACTCTTCTCTAGGAAAATGCTGTTTAAATTCGTAGGCTAGGAAGACAGCTGAACTCTGCTGTGTAGTTTTATCAGCTGTGTTTTGTATCTCTCCATGACACAGTATGTGGCTCTTTTCTGAAAGCAGGACAATGTGTTTTGACAGCCCTTGGCAGTGAGAGCAACAGTGAGAAAAGCAAACCAAAGTGATTCAAATTAACACGAGCTGGCTGTTGTGAAGCTGGACCATCCAAAGCATTTCCCATGAATAGAGAACCTCAGATATTGTAAGATGCAAAGTAGCCAACTGGGTTAGAAACAATGGGTAAGGGAGGCTGCTAACACTGCTTGCCCTGTCACCACCTACAAAGCCCATTGTTTTTATTCAGTAAGTTACAGGGGCATTTAGCTCCACTCCTATTTGACAAGGTGAACAGGTCCTACACTGAGCTCCATTTGGGAGCTGTGGGGAAAGCTGAATGAAGCATAAGGGCAAAGCTCAATTAAAATTGCTTTAGGTAACCTTGACCATTCCTTTAGGGGTTGCTTTGTGTGGGAATTTGTTGCTCTTATGGATCGCACATGGGTGTTGGTTTCTTTAGTTTGCTGCAATGGAACTGCTGATGGGTTTTATTTTTTGAACATTTTATTGCTGATCAGAAGGAAAAAGACTGAGAATTTAATATATGTAGGTCGCTCTGAAAGTAATGCCTCCTATTTATTTCCATGGAAAATACAGCAGATACAAAGAGCGATATAACACTTTTGATAAAGGAAATTCCCAGCTACAAAACACTGTTTTTCAACATAGTCACCACCATTAGCTCCGCATTTTCACCAGTGATAAACAAGAGCCTGGATGCTGTGCTTGTAACAATCTGTACCAGTGGAGATGACCTGCTGCCACTATCACCACTGCTGAAACACACCGCACACCACCTCACTGTGCTCACACCCACTGTTTGGTCTCCAGAAACATTCAGCAGATGTCAATGAATGTCAGTGGGTGCCACTTTTTCACATGGAGGAATTCAGTGACACACCTTTGCTACAAACACACTTCCATGTCAGACGCTGTTGTGTCAGAGTGCCCCTCTGCTGCCATCTGTCAGATGGCAACAAAATGTAACTGAATATTGGTGAGAAGGTTCAACCTCTGCTGCCATCCCACCAACATCTGCCTCTTACCTTGTGGGCCAACATCACAAAATAGGAGGCATTACTTTTGGAGCATCCCTCCAAAGACACTTGCTTTTAAAGTCAACTTAATATAAAGAAGAGACAAAAGCTCTTTGCTGACCTTGGAATTAACAGTTCTCCACTGATGCTAGAGCAGTCTCCATGAGGTCCAGCCTTGCTCACTTGATTCAGAGATAGGTAATATGAGGAAGGATTCAAAGTGGTCCAGAGAAGAAAACCCTCAGATGTACATCAAAGCTAAAGTTTGATTTCTGTCATTCACTGACATTCCTTCCTCTGCTGATCTCACAGGACAATGTTTTCCTCTCATATTCCTCTGCTGCTGGTAAGAAAGTATTATTTTCTGATGTGTACAGCGCTATGACCCATCTCTCATTCTGTGTGTCGCAAAATTACTTTTTCCCACATTCTCACTTCCTTTTACTTAGGATCCTTTCAATTTTCTTCTCTTTTGAGTATCTTCCCCCATCACATCACCAAATAAATCTTCCTTTAGATAATTCAAAGTATCTGTTGTTTTCTTCTTCTTCCCACACCTGCCCACATTCAGCTTTTCTTCTCACACCCAGTGCCTTCCCACACAGTCCCAGCTGGAAGACCTCCTCTTCACATGTAATAAAACCTATTTTTTTCAATGAGTTATGAGGAGGACAGTAACCCTTCTATGGGTATTTCAGTCCCTCGTGATCCATAATAGATTTTATCTGCATCGTGCCCTGTGAAGCAGGGAATTGTTGTAGATGCAAGAAATAATGTATTTGCCCAAGGTCATAAAGAAAGTTAATGGGTAAATTAAGCCCGACCTCGTGGATCCTAATCCTAACTATGGTTGCTGTAAAAGCAATGGTGAGGAGGATGGAAAGTCCAGGCAGATGATTTGTATTCCTTACTTACGGCCAAATATGACACAAATAGAGGCACCCTGTTCCTGACAAGGAGAGGCGGGAGAGGGGGACATAATTCATGCTATTCAGATTCTGCTATTTAGCATTTGCCGATCCCTAATGGGATATTTGCAAAGTATAATATTTTCTAACAGCTGTAGGGACAAGAGAGCCTAAAATTTCTCCCTATACATAATATCCATGAAATTGCATTGAATATTGTAATGATGTGTTATGCTGCCATTAGCTTCCTGTGAATACCTAATTTGGAAGGTTAATGAAATTGACAAATGTGTGTACTGTACGCACATTGTCAGTGCTAGTTAATGGCAACCCTCACATTTTTATTTGTAAAATTATATAAAACTGAAAGTGACAATTATTGTAACTTCATCTTTTTTTGGAATATAGCACAGCATGCAGTTTATTTAAATAGAGTTGTGTGTTTTAAATTTGTATACCATCATATGAAGTCCTTTGCTCATCACGCGATTATATACTTAATTTTGGTTTGAATGAGTGCATCTATTGTGGTCTTTTGTAGGATATTGGGCCAATTCCTTGGGTTTTGTGTGTATTCCATGCTAACATACCGCAAGTCCTTGTCTTCCTGTTGGCTCAACAGTGCTTGATTACAAAAATGGTGCCAGTTAATTCAAAGAAACATCCAAAATGAATTTCCCCAGCCGAGGAAAGTATGCTAGAGTACACTGGAAGAGCGTGCTCTTGTATATTCTGTAAATGATTGAGTGCCATAAGAAGTCACTTGCAGCTGCTACAGCTTTCATATATTAATTTTATGAAAGCCTCAAAGTCTGGCCCCTAGATATTTCTTTGGCTCTAGAAAATGCTTCTTTAGGTCAAGGTCACATTCTCAGATGTAAAGATTTTGACTTAAGATCATCTTTGTTCTAAAGCTCTTTGGTTAAGCAGATCTTCACATAGTGAATGATCCAAGACAGTCCCAGGGATCTCAGATCTATCTACTCTGAAAGGAGAGACATCATGATAATCCTCTGTGATGCACTGCAGCATGGATGATGATGCCTCATCCAAGCCTGGCAAGCTGGAAAAGGGTGGATGGATGGAGTGAGAGCTACACAGGCCCCTTCCTCAGTTGCTTCATTTTTGGGCAGCTCTTCAACTCTTTGTGGAGCTTCTTTGGAAGGAGCAGGTGCCGCAGAGGAGGACTGCTGCCCCAAAGAGACTTTTTGTGTCACTTCCAAGAACAAAGCCGTCTTTTAAACCCAGTGCTATATTGAGCCTGTGAGTCATGAATCTTTAGATCAATAACCAAAATGTTTTTATATGTGGGGGCAGCCCCAAACAGAGTGAATCAGCGCCGTCAGTTCCGCATTCAGCACCGCTCTATGAAGTATCTGGTTTCAGATGACTGATCACAGGAGTGGGACAGTGTGATCTGTGCAGGCTGAGGAGCATTTTGCGGGTAAGACGGAGTGGAGTTTTGTTTTTGATATTCAGCACACCATCCCCTCATTCAGCATCATGCAGAAGCTGTGTTCTCAGGATGTCCCAGGTGCTGCAGGCAAGTTAGCAGTGCACCTGGCCATCTCTGGAGTTTTTTTTTTGTGGGGTGACTTGGAGGAGGTGAGGTTTAAGACAGATTTAGAATCTCACATGGCTTAGTTGTTCTCTTTTTGCTATGTGAAATTAATAAACACATGGCAGAAGTTGGTGGAAGAATGCATCTATTCAGACCCTTTGTTGTGACCACCACAGATACCAATGGTCTCAAATACTGAACAGTGACCAAATGCTTGCCCCCCTCACATTTGTTAATAAGGACGCTTTCTGTTCTCCATGCTCACCTGGTGGACATGTCACGACAGGCTCACAGTAACTCTCTGGGAGGAGCTGGGGTCCACCGGTTACGCCATGGCCCTTGTTACCCCTTGTAGGGGCCTTTAGCCCAAAAGCACCAAATGTTTGTTGCGATTGTCAGTGTGTACATTTATTTGAAATATGAAATTTGGAGCCAGAAGCAGCTTCACACTGAGATTTATGTAGTTAAGTGGGAGTGCTTTACCTCTGCATGGATTAATGAGTTACTGATAGTTCAGTAAGGGATGTCTGCACCTGGCCTTTTGAGGGAACATTTGCATTTGAAGAAGTTAGGTCAGTTAATAGTCCACTGAAAGGACAAGGAAACACCCTCCTGAACAGAGGAGGGGAAATGAATTTGAATGAACCTTCAAGCAGACCTCCAAAAAGGAGTGCAGGGCTGTAAGTCAGTGTTCCTCCTCAGGTGCAGGCTCCCTCCCACAAATACATATTTGGGATCGAGATTGTACGCTGGCTCTGAGGTGCTGGCCGTTTGGATTAGATGTGGCTTAGAGACTGTTTGGTAATGAGATACAGAATGAGACAGAGAGGGAAACAGAGTCCTAGGCTCTTTGGACCAGATTTTGGAGTAAATTTTCTGTCCTTTTTGCCAGCCTTATGTTATAAACTTCTGCAACTATGTTGCTTATTTTGGATTGGATAAAAAAGTATTTTTCCTTGCTTGAGCTAAGGATGATTTCAGAATGCTGGCTAACATAGAAAACCTGTCCTGAAAACTGTTATTTGGAGGCACAGTTTACTAACATGTAAATCCCCAGCACGTTGTGGTACACCTCAGCAGGAATTTCCATCTCTGCATGGGACAGTGTTGGAGCTGCTACAGCAGGGAGATGAATTGAAAGTAGAATTTGTGGTTGTACAGCACAAGGCAGAAAAAGGCTTTTGCACAGAAGGGATTGAAGAGTGCATTGATCCTCCAGGCTCTGATTCCTCTCAAGGCCTCTTGGGGAGCATGTGAAAAATAGGTAACATTTAGAGCTCTGTGTATTGGTAAGCAGTAGTTCCTGCAGGACTAAGCATTTTTGACACACATACAAGTTCTTCTATTCTTGTAACACCAATTTGTTTCTGATCATTTTGCATTTACAGGAGGGGGACAGATAGGACTGCTGCTGATGAATGAGATTTTCTTCAAGGTTAGAAACTAAAGTTACGAACTGTTAACTCGTGAATTGGAGTGACTTAAAGAAAGAAAGTAATCATGAGGAAGTATTTCAGATTAAATGATCTTCCCTCAAGAAATATAGTGGAACGTCTAATTTTTGCTGCTTTTTAGCCTTTCAATCAGTACAAGAAGATTAATAGTGAGTTACTTAGAGAAGATGCTGCCAGGAAACATGGGGTCTACAGACGGGGAGCAGCGGGTGCTCCCTGGCCAACAGGGAAGGGACTTCTCTATCCACCCACCCTCACAGTGGGTGGATAGCTCCCAGTCCTGATTTCTTCTGGGAAGTTTATTGCCACCTTGAAGGCAGTGGGTATGCAGTCCTAACTCCTCAAAGAACATTGTCAGCAGCTGCGATGACTGAGAGAAAGGAGACTTCTGTAGAGGAATGTTTCCTTGCCTTAAACAAAAAACCCCAGTGCAATAAATGTGGCTAGAAGCACAGAGTGGATGCTGGGCAGTGGAAAGTATGAAAGACAACAGAAAACTCTCTTGATATCTAGGGAACATGACAGAAGTCCCAGCTACAAAGCAAGTATGGATAATTACTGTTTCTTTATTATTTATTTCAACATCTAGTGAAAAATACTCTCACTGAAACTGAACAGAACTCAGGGGAAAATAAAATAAAACCCTTGTATTCAGGCAGGAAAGTATGCAGAATGAAACTTTCATTTATTTTCTTATTAAGACCACCAGGTATCAAATATGGAGGAACATGCTATACTCACACATTCACCAGCTTGAGACTCACAAATAGGGAATGTGTGATACTTGAGGTGTAAGAAATTGTGCTACACTAAAGGCAGAGGAGACAAAAGAGTTCTCAGTCCTGGGAAGGATGGTTATTCTGCTGTTTCCTGAATGCATTTATTTTATGAAATCTTCAGCATTTCTTTCTAAAATGTCTATATGATGTGTCAAACCCTGCCCCCCAAAAAAAAAAAAAAAAAAAAAAAAAAAAAAAAGAAGAGAGAAGGGGTATCACTTATTTGAATGTATTTAGTACAAGTCATAGCTCTGCATGTGCAGTTTTTTTTCCAGACTGGAAGAAAAATGAACACTTTGGAGTTTAAGAGTGAAGAGTCTTGATAAAAAATCATGGTTTATCTTTTGACTTGATAACATTTGTTGTTAAATGTTAATAAAAGTGTGTACATATAGCTAAACTATCTTTAATGAATCAAGGATATCTGAAATAATTGACAATACTTCTGATGTGCATTTGTGATGAAGTACCTTTTAACTGGTTTAAACTGAAACATACTTCTGTCCAGTGTTGGGGGAAAAAATCCCACTGAGTCAAACCTGCCTGGATTTCTCTATTCTTCAGTTGTCAGTGCTGATAAACTAGCACTCAGGATATTTTGCTTTGTTTGGACACTGATTATTTGGAATCACAGAATTGCAGGGTTTGGAAGGGACCTCAAGAGATCATTGAATTCAACCCCCCTGCTAAAGCAGGTTCCCTACAATAGGTCACACAGGTAGGCGTCCAGATGAGTCTTGAATATCTCCATAGAATGAGACTCCACAACCACTCTGGGCAGCCTGTTCCAGTGCTCTATCATCCTTGCTGTAAAAAAGTTTTTCTGCATGTTTGTATGGAACTTCCTATGCTCAAGCTTTAGGCCTTTACTCCTTTTCCTATTGCTATACACCATCAAGAAGAACCTGGCCTCATCCATTTGCCTCCCACCTCCTTTTAGATATTTATAAACATTAATCAGATCTCCCCTCAGTCTTCTTTTCCTGAGGCTGAACAGACCCAGGTTACTCAGCCTTTCCTCATAAGGGAGATGCTCTAGGCCCTCTGTTATCTTTGTGGCCCTCCACTGGACTCCTAGGAGATCTCTGTCTTTTTTGAGCTGGGGAGCCCAGAACTGCACACAGTATTCTAAATGTGGCCTCGCCAGGGCAGATCAGAGTGAGAGGATCACCTCACTCAACCTGCTGGCC